>NC_054083.1:12812106-13112106 GCF_017562075.2 Anopheles merus
CTCATCCACGTGACAAAATTAATGTCGGAAAACTTTGCCACATTCGTGTTTGTGCCTGTGCTTGTGCCGTTGTAATGCCCCGAGGGAAATGGTTCGAAGGATTACTGTAGGCCAACAGTCGCTGCCCGAACAGATTTCCCCCGATGATTGTCGGGCGGTCCCATCAGCATCGGCTGATATTGATAGTGGCACTCAAACGCGAAATAAATTCATTACCGCTGTGTGCTCGTGTAGGCGCAAGGGGACTGAAGTCACCCAAGACGGCACACTTTCGGGTGGTCGCTTTGATGGCTTTTTCCTTAACCCTGCTTTGGCGTTGTTTTGCTATGAAAAGATAACATTTTGCGTTGATACTGGCGGTTGGCAGCATTTGCCCAACCTTCCCAAGCTGCCTGCAGCATTGCTGCGACACCTATCGCAAAGTGGAGATCAAATTCAACCTTGCTGTTTGTTTTACAAAGTGTGCACAAGTGCGAGTGTGTTTATTTGTCAGCCTCAATGTCTTATCACATGCACAGCCCAGGAAGAGAGAGGAGAATGAATTGTCCTTTCTTGAGCATTATTCATCAGCATTGTGCTGTGCGACTTGATGTATGTACCGTACTGTACAGCATAACTAAATGCATGAATAGGACTAGCCAAGCTCCATGAATGATTCATTTGGATCAGAATGTCAGTGTAAGTGTGCGTCGGAAATGGGACTTTATTCCATTTCTACAGCTCATTTCCTCCGTAGTTCCCAACAAAAGATGTTTAATTAGTTCCTTTTAACATCCCTTAAAACCGGACTGGAAGTGAGGCCTACTCCATGGGCTGACCGTACACAAATTAGTTCAGAGCTGCAAGCGACCTCGCGAGAGAACAGGTTCCGGTGTGTGAGTGTGTCTGTGTTTTGTATGTGCGATGCCGTTTGTCATGATTGTCCCGCATCCTCTAGCCACTACCAACACGTTTTCCGGCCCGAAGCTCTTGCTTTGATCTATCCCTATCCCGCGTGATGGTATCCGGCTGTCCGTTCGCCGGTTCCAAACGGTGCGGGATATATTCCTCCTGATTTATAGATGTTCGGGAATAAATTTCCTGATCGCATATTAAATGCCGCACCCCGAAACCGCTAAAGACAAAGGTGAAGCCGAGGCAAATAATAAGAGAGAAATGTATGGCAATGGGTGCGAAGAGACCGGCGCAAAATGATTGGAGAGGGTGCGAGGGCACGAGGACAGATAAAGTCCTACAGGTTTAGCGACAACAAACATCAACCTACTATAGGGGCGGAACACGGCCACAGGAGGAAGAGCGGGGAAAGGATCGTCTGATCGTTTGAGCTCTTGCTCAAGGCCAGCGCGTTGCGCGATCCCCAAAAACGCGCGTGGGTTTTATTTATTTAGCTCGCGTTTGAATAAAGGAAAACCTTTGTCCTGCCGTTCGCCGTTTCGGTTCACTTTTCTCTCGCTCTTTGGTCAAACTTCGCTGGCACACTGGAGAAGAGGAAAGTGGATGGATGTCCGTTGCGACAAGGAAGACGGATGACATGGGGCGAAGATCGCAATGGATCGCGTTCTTTGTCGTTTATCTCGCTCACTCCCGCTTTTGGTGTGGTACCAAAAGCACAATCACAAGAAATAACTTAAACCCCTAACAGACTTGAGTGCAGTTCGAGCTTCTAACCGGGGGCCCCGGAAAGTCTGGTACGGTTGTGAAGCTGTGAAGACTCGCGCTCACGCCTTCGCGTTCCATTCGGTATGGTTTGGATATTCCTTTTTGCTTTATTTGGTTTGGGGAGTACCGACACTCTAGCGGCAAGAAGGTTTATAATGAGACAGTATCGTACCGATGCGATCACTTTTACCTGTGCCGGGAGAGCCGGGAAGGTGGAAAGCGTCCGGTTGAGATCAAGCGCAAACGATCTGAGGTATGCCGAAAACGGTGACATTCGTCCCGGCAGGGTGAGTTCTTCCTCACGCGGACCTGGCTTGTATTAATTCATTCATAAACATTCGAACTAATGATGCTTATCGGTACTGAACGATCGTCTATCTTAATCAACTACTCCGGACATTCCTTCCTCTTTTCAACCGACGCTTCTCAGTCTCACCCGGCGCAGTGGGCTGGTAGTTCTTCTTCTCTGCTTCAATACAGCCGGAGATCGACCATTAATGAACGAACGAACGAAAGCAAGTGGACGCGCCCGTAAACGGTCGCTATTGGTGCGGCTTCGCGGCACGGGGAAAGATTAATGCAGACGATCCCAACAATATCATAAATCTCATCTCATCTCATCTCATCTCTGCACCTATGCGTCACACCGGAGCGCTGATAACGCCCGGGACGGATGGTGGTTCTCTGTTCTCTAGAGTTTTGTTTCCCACTCCTACCGGACATTGCGCAATGATCTTCCGTCAGGCGGCATCGGAAATCGAGACGATCATAACTTGTTGCCTCGGTTGCTTTTCGCCACCAGGCACGTTTCGGTGAAGGTGTCATAAAATGTGTGAACTTTCTGTGTGAAGCTTTAACTGGCTGCGGTGCGGCGTTACTTTTTTTACGATCGCGTGTGGCGATGGGGTTAAATGGTGCGTGGTGCGAGGATGTTTGCCGAAACGGTTTCGTGATTAACTTCCTGCCACTTCACTGATGGACTTAAACTATTTATGAGCTTTTTCCTGTCATTAACACCCTATTCCAATCGATTAACACACTATCATTCTTCCCAGCATCAAAATATGATGAAATCAGTCGCATTCCAACTATTTAAACATGCATGATGTATTAATATTTCGTGTTTTAATTTTCACAAACGTTTACTAATTGTTGCTCTATTTTCTATATTTTCAGGAAATTGCACAACATATGATCCATGGAGCTACTACTCTATTAATGCAAACAGTACACAGCATACGTTTAATGAATGACGCCCATCAGTTCGAACGTAACAAAGGAGTGCTCAAAGGATAAGAATCTGGCATGATGGATGCAGTGGACAACAAATAAGCCCCCTTCGAACGTATACGACACCTGAAGGTGAAGAGACGATTGCGTACAATGCACCTGCGAGCGATGCAGTCAACAAGGCAGACACAGAAACTTTCATTATGATTAAGTAGAACGTAAAGGATAGGAGTTGCTTGCAACAAATTACGAAAGAGCTAGGGAATGTCCATACACGCTGATCGATACTTAAGGTCATACAGACACGGGCTAAGTGCAACTAGAGAAAATCAATCGAAAAGGAAAGGAACTACAATGAACTTCAATCATGCCGAACTGCTGAATAGTGGTTGCAAGAAAGTATGATCTGAAATCGAACACTTCTTTAGCAACACACTCAACAATATGCAGTGCTGTAAGTTCAGTTTATTTAGAAATTGCTAAAAGGAGCGATGGTGAAGATGACCTCTGCGGTTGCAATAATACGTGCAATTTTACACGCATAATAACAAATCACGAACCTAAAGCAACCCTTTACCGAATTGTTCGACTGAAACAATTTTGAAGTAAAAGCTCCAATAGCGTTAGAATATGAATGCAACATCAACTCCTCTTTTACAAACAGATCTCTCACATTCATTCGATCGTTAAATGCATCAGATCGAGTTCGAGTTTCCACAAGCTTGTACCATTTGTACTTGGGTGGAAAATGCGGATCAGTTCGTACCAACATTAACAAAGAATAATGTTCAACACAAACAAAACAAAAACAAAAACAAAACATCTTCTTCTGAGAGACGTATTTGTAATCTGTGATAAAAATGGGGAGGAACATTGAGAGCAAACCGCGCTAGGCATTACAACCTTGAATAGTGCGAGGGAAGAGTGAAAAGGCTAGCAAACAGGCAAAACTGGTCCGCATAATGCACGGTTGCATTATAATTGCAATGAGTGTTGATTTTGCTTTTTTTCTTTGTTATTTTTCTGTTCCCTCTGCGTAAGCATCCCTGCGTAATGGGTTATCGCTGCAAAAAAAAGTGGGCTGCAAAAATGATTGCAATAAACGCAAATTGCATGAAAATAGCTGTTGTTTTGGTGAAAACAATAATCCCATTTGTACTTTTTCATCCGCTCGGATCCGTTACGGTTTAGGTAAATATGTAGGTAAAATTTAACCGAGCAATTGAAAAGAAAAAATTGACGTGTTGAAGATGCAGTGCAACGACCGACTGCACCCTGTAGCACACGCACAGCAATGAATCCTTTGTAAATAGTTAGAAGATTTGTGAAGAGTCCAAAATTGTCGACCGTTTATAGCAGAACAGATAAACCGGTAATTGAGATCAGCATAGCAAAACAGTTTGTACTGAACTCAATCCGATGTGTAAATAGAAGGAAACGAGTGTTGTCTGGACATGGAAATAGGCGAGACCACGGTAACCAGTAGTACAGACGATTCGATAATGTTGTAAAAATTAAGTAAACGGGGTACGATGTGCTATAAGGTATCACAAAAAGGTATAGAAAAATTAATTTAGTGTCAAGAATATTTCTGTTAAAAAACTAACACGAGCACGACGGCGTAACACATATGATGCGTTAGTATTGTAAAATTATCTACTTTTATACAGCTGTATCACACTAGAGGGATAACAAAAAATAAGCAAAGACGGATAATGAACACGAGATGCATAACTATCTAGACAAGGCAAGGCATAAACATCTACACATTGCATTACGAAACACTTTGTACGAATGAGGGATCACTATTTCATTTCGGGGTTTCATGTGCAAAACTGTAGTTCCAATCATGCATTGCGCAATCGAAATCGAGAATCATACGTTCTTAAACACATGATGTCGTCCTTAATCACGTCAACTGTGCATATTTGTCATGGCACAGTGAAAGCATCTAAAATTAAACTCAATCAAGATAGTAAAACGATCGATACAGAAACAGTTCGCAAGCAGGCGCAGCTGGTGAACACATACATATTTGCACGATAGTATTACGCACGTTTGAATACTTCAGTACGGGAGGCATCAGATAAAGGCAAGGAATCAGTTCTTTTGCACGCAGTATCGCAATATATGTATATCAAGTACGCATTATATCGCATCATCATGATCATCATCACCAACACAACCCAAGAAACAGTCAATAGAATCGTCAACAGTATACACAATGAATTCACGCGACCCCCTCTACGTATCCTGAAAAGGCAGTAAATTATATATATACATATATGAACATATATTTAACGGATGAAGAAAATATAGAAAATAGAAGCGAATATGAAACAAAAACACATGTGTCTTTATTTAAAATGTTAAATATTGAACGAAAATAGTATTGAATAGAATTGCGCAAATAATTTATTTTTCCAACTGAAACGATGTTTTAAAATGGGATGTGTCGAATAGGAATAATTGCACTTCTTATTGGAATTCAATAAGGCACATAATCATTTTTAGATGTGTTGGAGAATATAAAAGACAAAAACAGAAGAAATTTAGTGAATGTTTATTAAAATTGGTAATTTTAAATCATTTGTAACGTTTTCCGTTATCAATTAATTTTGTATTTAAATTAAAATGAAGTTACAAATGAAGGTGTCTGGTTTGTATTTAAATTAAAATGAAGTTACAAATGAAGGTGTCCATCTGATTTGCCATTTCACTCATCGTTACGCAACTTTCATCTTATTGCTTCGAGCGGGCCTCAAGATTCACATTAATCAGTCAATTCATCATAATTTAAAAATAATATCAAAACTCTGATTTATCTTCCCCATCATTTGCATTTCCCGGAGTTCTTCCTGTCGTTGCGACATAGTGAAAATAAGCGAACCCTATGCGTTGATGCCCGGGCAGGTCGATGTGCTGTTTAGTGCTGCTGGTTGCCAAACATTATCGGGCAGAGTCAAAACACCCCAGCAGAGTGTTGACAATCTAGAGGTCGAACGACGGCATCGTGCATTGCACAGGAAAAGGCGATAAACTCATATTTACAGGGCAACGGGATCGGTCGGCTTGGAAAATCTGTAACTGAAATGTCATGATAAATAACGAAACAATAACCCATCTTATCTTTGCTATAAAAACATTACCCTCGCTAAGCATTGACGTGTATCAAACCAGCAGCAGTCAAGGAGCCGAAGATCCCTTCCATTGGCCACAGTGTCCTTCGAGCTGCGTCTGCTTATACCGTGCGACAAGCGAGATAATAAAGGGGCATGGATTCAATGTCGCATTAATCCTTTTTCCCATCCCAAACGTGCAAGTGCGAATGGGACAGTGTTGAAATAGAATACCGTCAGCTGATTTCGTGGAGAAACCGTGCCAGCTTCTCCGGCTGTTGCTGATTACATATTCAGTTGGCCGTGACATACCGGTGGGTCGAAAGGATGGGGGTATGTAAAATGATAAATTACATTCTAATTACGTTCAAAATAAGTTCCCTTACATTTTCACCCCATCGTGGGGCCTTTTTCCAGAAAAAAAACATTAAAAACACTTTTTACAGCATAATCCAGTGATAGCGACGCAAGCGAACTGTACAATCGATTTTGCATGATGTATTAACGAGGCTCAAAAAAGGGGCAGAGATTTTCGCTGCACTTGTGGGTTTGACAACCGCGACACTCTCGGCGTACCATGGGCACGGGTTTTGCAGCTCAATTCTGGACGATACATCAAGTAGTGGCATCATCATCTATCATTACGTCGGACAAGGGATGAAATCGGTGGATGCAGTCAAGGCAGCAGCAGTGCTTCGATGAAACGTATTTTTAAACACCTAGATGCAAAATAATTTTTTCGAACAGCTTTTGTAAAAGTGATGCAAAACATAGGCGCTGCAAAATGTGTAAAAATGCGTCAAACCCAAGGGTGTTAGCAAAATGTTTAGTCGTGTTAGGTACCAACACATAACTGTTCCTTACTTAAGTTGTCAATGAGGTTATAAATGAAAAAGTAAATTTATTTTTACAAATGGATATTCAATTAGTAGTAGAGTTAATTTTCATTTTAACTATTTCACATCTGATAAAATGTAGGGTGAAAAGCTAAATCAAGTCGATTAAGAATACTAACTGACTATTTGATATGTGTATAAAAGAATCGAAAAAAATGGAGTAAATTGGAGTTCAACAATCATATTTAACAAGAACAAAAAATGGGTCAGAGAATGAGTTTTATCAATGATTGCGGGATTGTTTGAAAATGTTGTTGAAATCATAAGCGAGTTTATCCATCTCGGGGCCCTAAGCAGGGAGCCGACATGGAGCCCCAAAATGTATGCAGAGACATACATTTCGCCAAGCGTCTTCATTCAATGGGTTCTTTTAAAAAAGCTAAAAATAGCCCTTTTTTACAACTATTACACTGTTCCTATTGTTTATAAACATCTTTTTTTACGAATAACAAACACCTAATTATAGATAGATCTAAAATTGCCTGGAAAACTTACTGAAAATGTCGGGTCTATTAAAATTGTTCCAAATACAGGTATTTTTCATATTGGAGAGGTCTCAGCTTAGAGAGAGAGAGATTAAATAAATTTAGTAAACCTGACAAGTACATTTGGTAAGCCTAGCATGAAAAAAGAATTTTATTCATCTGTTCATTTGTATTGGTACATAATTTGTTTGCTCAATCGTGAGAGATCAAATTTACATTCTAGTTTGAGTGTGTTTTCCTGTTTCACAGATACAAAAATAGCCTGAAATTCAAGTATCCTGCTTTAATTATTCTGTACTTGTATATGTATAAGATAGATCTAAAATTGCTTGTAAGACGTATAAGATAAGAGAAGATAAGTACTTGTATATATTTAGACTTGTCATCCTTGTCATAGATACCATCGACAAAGTTCTTTATGTTTTTATATTAAATGGCCCAGCAACAAAAAAATCTAAACTGAGAAAGTATGTCCTATTAGTCTAGGCCTTCAACTTTTTTTAAAGTTGTTTTTAAATTTTTATCGCTATAAACGTTATCAACATACACCACATACTTGCCTGTAAATATGAAATTTAAGAAAGATTTAGCTTTCCCTTAGCATGTGGATCAATAAAACAAATCTATCTCATACAACTGTAAAGTAACATGTAGAGGTGAAACTAGGGCCCCCTTTAGGCCGGAGCCCCCCCGCGGGCGTTTAGTCCGTTAATAGGAAAATCCGCCTTTGGTTAAAATAAATACAGATGTACACAAATAAATACATACAGAACAAAATAAAAATTTTATTCACTGACACTAAAAGGATATTAAAGATATATCAGAATCGGAAAGATCTTACCATCAATAATATTTAAACGGCGAATATCTACAAGCTCATTTAAAATTACCAACACTACACCCTTTTTATCATAAAAAAGGTATAGCTTAATTTTAGTCTTGGCCCAAAATAATAAACACCACCGAGTGTAAACGCTTAATTTATTTATATGTATTTATTAAATAGCTTAATTAAAATTCAAGTTGAAATTTTAGTAAATAATTAGTTATTGATTAACCAAAATAATTTCATTGTTTATCAATTATTTAATATTTATTTATAACGAGGATTTAACCAATGATATAGACAAAAACCAGTTGAACGCATAATATATTAAGCAAGAAATAGTATAGTTTTAGGCTAGTAAATAAGATACCTTTCTTATCTTAGAATAAGATACCTAGGCGGGAATAAACTTTTCTTTGTTTTACAAAAAAAACAAGTTATTGAAAAAAGGTATATTTTTTTTATTCAGGAGGGACGGCTTTGCCGTATTGCTTAGTATATAAAATTTAAAGCCCATATCAAATAAAATACTCATTCGCTGAATTCGTTTGAAAAAATCAACTAATTATTGAGAAAATGTTGCTATTAGCACGTCAATTATTAAGACAATAAGCAGTTTCACACGAGTTGGCAGACAACACATGTATGCTCCTATCACAAAGTATAAGAAAACTATCCTTTCATTGGTGAAACATACGTTTTTCTTATCATTAAATATGAGCTTTTTGCGTGGATTAAATTAAGCTACACATAAATATCAACTAAATATGACATTTCTAGCTTGCTATTCCATATCGAGCCCAAACGAAATCTCCAAAGGTGACAAAACTGTCCCCTATCATCGTTTGCATCCCATTAAACAGGTATAATAATAGTCCACTCTATCTCCAAGAAACACATGTTCCGTGAAAAGACACACCTTTTGGGTGCCATCCTCAAGCGAGTGACGGTTGACATCGCGCGCAGGCATTTTCGCTCCATCAGTCTAGCGTCCCAAACGATACCATCCCAATGATAACCAAAATGCGCAGCTTCACGCCTTTGTTCATTCACGATCGAGTCGATCGAGTTCAGATGTTAGTTGAGTGAAGCTAGTAATGATACGCTTTTAATGTTTTTTTTTATTCTCTCGGGAACAAAATGCCTCTGAAGCTTCCCTCCGTCTTTCTGTTTGTCGACCATTATCGAGCACGATAATTGGTTGGATTGATTTAAGCTTCAAGAAACACAGAGCGAGAGAGAGGGAGAGAGACACACACACACACACACACACACACACAGAAAGAGTGGACCTGTACCATGGCTTCCCTTCTTTACCGTCGTCTTCCGAAATGTCCAAATGCCGTCTGTTCATCAGGAGAATGTAAATTGAACAAATATTATTATCATGAATCCAATTAATTTGATATTTTATATTATCGCCTACGGTGCTGCGCGCACAGCCCAGTGGAGGAGCCTCGGACGTCTTGACACGATCGGCACACGGATCGGCTGGTTGGAGGTGGCATTTGTTTCGTTGCGCTAATGCTTCATCTTCGTCCGCTCTTTACTACCCAGGCGTTTGGTCACGATCGCCGACCACGCTTGTGCAAACGATGACAAACAGCGGTGAAACATCGCGCCCGTGCGCTTTACTTTTCGTCCGCTTGGGAGCGTCTGTTTAATGCACAATCTAATCACTAAAAGGTGAATGAGCGTTGAGTTTTAATAAGCAACGGTTTTATCTCTTTATACGCTTGTTTATGACGTGTGGGTGAGATTGTTGCGGTGTGGAATTGTACCGTCGCACGCTCACTGTGCACACACTGCGCCGCAAAACCCGCTGCCAAATGCTGCCAGATCCGCAATCAAAGCGATGACGCTTCGCAGCAAACGCACGCAAGCAGCAACGTTCTGTCGCACTCTGGAAGCCAGTAAGCTGCGTGCGAATGGGCTGCGAGTCTTCAATTCTCGTTACCTCTTCGCGGGCTGTTGGCTTTTGGTTCCTATAATCTTTGTTGTTGTTGTTGTTGTTGAACACGCTCTACCTTTACTTCCTCTGCCTGGGAAGGTCCGAGTATTGTCAATTCGATCGAAGCGTTTCTTATCAGTTTTATAACTTATTGCCTCAATTAGCGAATACCGCGCGAATGCCATACTGAAGCAGACGCACGGCAAACCCATTCCTCACCCTAGACGACACGGGGCAAAGAAACCGTCGACCAAAAGTTCTCACACCAATTTACCAATCCCCAAAATCCTGGCGTTCGATCCTCAAGATGTTTGGATTTTCTGGTTGGGGTTTTCAGACCTAATTTTGGTGGCTTTTTTCGCTCGCTCTCAGCGTACACCGTCTGCACCGACGACCCCAGAGAATAACAAGGAACACTTGGTAGGATTTATGCAAACTCCTCAATCCAACTCCGACTCGTATTTTAGCCAATCTTATCTTGGTAATGTATTTACCTCACTCGATGGCATGTGTTTGCCTGTCGTTGTTGTGTTCTGTGGGATAGTTTTTTGTTTTGTTCCGTTTTTTTTTTTTGCTCATTTTAGTTTGCTCTTTCTATATCGAGCGGTATGTGGTTTGATTTTATTCAACGTTTTGCAATTTCCTGCACGGGTATGGTTATTTCTTTTCCCCATTCGAAAGATACTGGCCACATATTGTCAGTGAAATCCTGCCTATCGATGGTTTGTGATTCATTGTTTGTCTTACTTTATTGATCCACGGTCGCAAACGACGGGGAAGAAAGCCAGCAATCAGCATCTCTTGTGTTTCTCACATACACAATGCTTTAGCAACTTAGCTTGAGCTACCATAAAACAAAAGCTGTGGCAACCTGTCCATAGCCGAGCAAATCTTTCCCTGAGTTTCCGAGGTAATGTGTCACCGCGACAGCTAAAATCGATGAAAAACGGGACACAAATGCTTCACGCAATTTAAGAGCATCTGGCAAAAGGACGCGCCTCCCTTCACTTCCTCGCTTCAGCTCCCCCGAAGCTGGTGGTGTACTGGGTGAAGCAGCAAAAGCGTAACGCAAAGCAAAGCCAAAGCAAAAAGCAACCCAAACAGACCAACGGTGCGAAGCGGTGTACATAATATATCAGATTTGATTGGAGATACGTGAGAGATATCGTTTTAATGGCCAAATCTTGTTGAAATCAACTAAACGTTAAGTTACACATCAATTAGACACATTTCCATCGTCACCTTGGGCAAGCTGGATGGAGAGGATGTAGGGAGAGGGGGAGCTTGCGGGAGTACTGCAGTCATGGCAGTAGAGGGGACGGATCAGTACGATGCGATGGATTCGAAATACGGTAACAGTTACGACTCGGTGAAGAAAACCAGGGGCCCCACAGCCATGTGGAAAGCACTTGCCGTTTGGGCAAACGGGAGGGTTGTGAAACGGAAAACGCAAAGGGAAATGCATGTACACGTATCCTTATCGTCGGCGTATGCTAAATGAAAGAAGGAAAACATCAGCCACCACCCGGTGCCCTCGTTTCGCGTTTGCTACTTTTTTCCAGGTGTGTTCATGCGAAACCCTTCCCAAGCTTTAATCGGAAGTGTGTCTCGGGAAGGGTGAGTGCATGTGAATGTGTGTGTGTGGGTGTGCGCGTATTAAGAGAGAAAGCAAGCGAACATCTTTCGACTCCACTTCGATCGGTTGTTTCCGGAAGAAAATAAAAGTACTCCCAGTCCCGGGAGTTCGGGTGGGGCGTGTGATACGACTCTGTTGAATGTTTCTTTTGGGTAGACAGTCGTTCTTTCTCTCTTACTGGTTGTACTGGATGTAGCTAATGGGTTGACGAAGTCTAATGAAGTGCTTGACAACTTGCGAGTGCTTCCAGGTGGCTACTGTGACAGTGGTAGAATTAATTGATAGTCCATCTAACCATCGAACGGTCCCATTTAATGAAGATTAATTTTTTATCAGGCGCACTAGTGGAGCTGGTTGGATCGAAAAAATAGAACGATTCAGTTTGGCTATTTGCAGATACTAGTGCTTCATATCATTGAGGTATGGGTTGGAAAAGTATAACATTTTTTGCTTATTAAGTAATTTATTCATTAGATTTTGGTTTAATAGTTTGCATTACAATATGAGAATAATATGAATTAGTGCAAAACCTGGTACTGTTTTATGTTTTTATTGAGTATTATGAGCCAAAATAAATTAGTTTTAGGTTAATCTCTTAGTGAAATTAAACTCTTAACCATCATCATAAACCGAAAGAATTGTTATAATTTTGGATCATTTTGCTCTTTCTTTCATTCCATCGATTAATAAACACTAAACTAAACTATACTAAAAGTACATGTTTTATGATTGTTACATTTTGCCTTCTATGGATTGTTCAAAATCGCTTTTCGCTTGCAAAATATTCTCTACACTAGATGTTTTGGAACCCGTTTCGCAACTTTCTCGTCCCTTTCCGTCCGAGGAGCAAATAAACAACAACACCAACAAGGGTAACAACATGGACATCGATATGTTTTCATTTCGTCTCCGTTATCTAACCATGTATCTGGTGGTGTAGTTTATGAAAAACAATGACATACAAAAAGGGATGAGTCCCTTTTGTGTCCATTACAGTGTGTTCGAAGTGCTTTTTTGTTTTGGCGAGCGAAAGAGTGAGTAGGCGCTAGCGTAGAATGCATTCGATGCTGCTTCGGTAAACGATGGTGTACGATTCCGAGAGTTAATGCCATCTCAAGGGAGAACACCTTTTCGAGCAGACAGAAAGAGACCGAGAGAGCAAGCGCGATAGAGTATTGCATGGTCAGTGTGGTACGCTGTACAGGAAGGACGCGAAGAGGTGTAGATCCTGTGTACTAACAGGTTGTTTTCCGTGGCACAACATGAAAAAGAGCTTTCCTCCTGTTCTCAAGGTGATAACGATACCGTTCCGGAATGCTGAATCCCGACCGAGATTATCGATCCAGGCTGACGGGCAGCCAAGGGTCGCCATGGGACGAGACAGTGTACAGGCCGGAAAGCAACAGGGCGCGCACAGAACACAGATAAGCGTGTCTAGACCGAGGGTCGGAAAATTTATCGCTTCCTAGGCTAGTGCTTTTTCTTCTGCTTTTTTTCCTTTTCCTTGGTCCCATTCTCCGCCATTAGTTTCATTAGGATGTCCTTTCGATTTCGCTTCATTAAGTGTCCTGTTCGGCTCAAGGGATATGCTGGTTGAGTGATTCGAAAAGGTAGAAACACCGTCCGTCCCAGTGTCCGTTTGCCCTCCGACGGGGACGAATCATTTAACTTATTCACACTCCCGGTAATTGTCCTGCGCGAACACTGGGAGGGCTGGCCGAAAGGGCGGACAACGGGCACACGAAACCCACACGATCGAGAGTGATCCGCAGACGGGTAACTGAACTTATCCTTTTTTTTCAGTTGATAAACCTACGTCCAGTGACGCCATTTGTCCCAGGGACAGGATACAGTACGGCTAGACAAGAGACGTGTTCAGGATTGTCCAGGAGCCAGATGACAGCGACACCTGTGTGGGATGGCGCATACGACACTTGAACAGATTCTAGTTCCCATGCTGAAACAATCCATGTTTTTATGTGTACGTCTTCAACGGATAGTAGTGAAACTTCCAGATACGGACAGCAAGGTATGTTTTTTGTTGTCCCTAATCCTATGAAGCTGTGCAGTATTTTGAGTGGAATGATGTTTCTCTTGTTTTATGATCAGTTAGCCTGATATCCGGTTTTTTCGATCGTATAAATCATTTTGGAACGTTTCGTCTTCTGGATGATTATGAGAATGAAAAAATAATAAATTAAATGAGATGTTGCCGAAGCGTTTTATGCTGTGTGCTTGTTTGTAAAAATAATAACCAGATGTACATGTTTTATTTTTAAATTGAATCGATACTTTTCTATGTCTTTTTATAATGTTTTTTAAATTTTTATGAACCTACTTAAATTAACCATTCCGATTCAAAATCATAGACACCTTAACTTTACTCGAAGAGTGCTACGAAATCTGGTATATTGATATACATATTTCATAGGTTTTTTTTGCACTTTTCCCATATACTCAGATTTAAAATTAGCAAACGACATATATTCAACTCAGCTATGCTATTAAAATTCTCGGTTATTGAGAAGAGCACATTGCGTACCCAATGTTAAAGAACGATCGATTATATATGTTTTTTTTTTCTTTCTATCCATAATAAACATCTCTACTCTACTCCATAAAAATATACAACAAAATTATCACCAATTTCTGAAAATAATCGTATGCGATTATTGCGTTTCGTATGCGTATGTAATTAACAATCGAAAATATTGTATGTATCATATAATCTTACTGTAAAGCGCAAAACTAAAATCTAACTTCGTGTGTTTATGTTCTTTTACACGGCACAACAACCGTGCCGCTGTACAAACTTAAGACCATAGCATGCTGACCAGGTTTTGTCCCACTGTGCGACGAATGTGCGTGATGCTATGAGGATTGCATACATTCTATTGATTGGGGGCATAGCTCGTTTTATCGCAAATATGTATATCTTTACATGTAACTACAAACTAAAAATGCTATTTATTTGTGAGTCAACTGTTTAAAATGATCCTTATTTTTTAACAGATGCAATAAACATGATATAAGCAGGTAACGAAAAATTAAAGCCAACAAATTGATCAAGATGTCAACGTATTTTGCAATGCTTTTGAAAGTTGTTACATGCTTTGTTTCTTATTCTAATAAACTGTTTTTTTTTTAATTTAGTCATGCCGTTTTAATATATTGAATTTAGTTGTGGGGATGGTAGCTAGAATAATTTATTTTAATTTAATTAGAATAATAATAATTAAACCGGTCTCGTGGTACAACTACCAATCCATACGTCTTAACAACATGCCTGTCATGGGTTCAAGCACCGAATGGACCGTGCTTCCATACGTAGGACTTACTATCTTGTTATGGTAATCAATAAATCACTGAAAGGCAAAGCCCATGAGTGCTACAGACAGGCCTTGGCCGACAACGGTTGTTGGGCCAAAGAAGAAAAAGCTAGAATAATATTAGAAAGTTATAAAAAGTAGCTAATTATTTGAAAAAAAATGTATTACCAAGATACTTTGAGTTCTTTTGAATCTTACCATATTGATTGTATAATTTTAAAACGTATACTGTAGACCAAAATTAAGTTTTCAATTAAACGAGACACCTAATTATGATTCTTTGAGGGTATACGATCATTACAACTTCCCGCTTGGATCTGACCACGCGTCGTGGGAGTTCCAAGAATAAACCTTTTTCACAGGTGCATCCAACTCAACCAAACCAAACAAAGCTAATTGTCCCATTCAAAGGCGCCTTCTTAGAATGCTCGTGTCATCGTGACATGTCAACCGACAGTATCAACCGGAAGAAAACTATGAAGATCAAATTTTAAACAACAAGTTAGCGACATTTCTTAATTTCTCTGCACCGATGCACTGTCTCGTGTCACAGGCGGAAGTATGCACGAATGTGTGACGGTCGTGCTCAACAAACCCATCACCACCACCGATGGAGCATATGCCGGAAGTGTGCCGCTTAACACCTCATCATTGACATTGCATTCTAATCAGCAGCACACCAACACCTTCCTCCAGCACTTGCAGCCCAACCGGATATGGACGATTTCGTTGCTACCCTTCTTGTTCTTGCTGTCCCCGGATGGTGAGACGGGTTTCACCCGCTGCCTCGGTATTTGATTTATGTCGATGGCACGTTATGTCGAGTAAAAGCGATACAAAAAGCAAACAAAACACTCACGCCCAACCGTACGCGACCTGCCATCGGCCATGCTTCCTGGCACGATCCATTCCAGGTCGGTCATTACGAATCGATGGCCCGGATTCGCTGGGTAGGGCCACGGGCAATCCCTTTTATTTCGGCTCGGTTCGGTTGGCGCCCACGTTCAGATTTATGATTATTATTTTATCATCGCAATCGTCATAAATTTATCGAATGTGTTACTTCGTTCTGCTTTCTTCCTGCGAACTGCTTTTATTTGTCCATGAATAATGCTGCCAACGGTTGGTACACAACACACTTAATGTCTTATTGTGAGCTTTCGGCTGCCACTGCTGCCCGAGCTGCTTCTTTGCATTCGATAAGATGGTTTTTCTTTCTTTCTTTTTTTCTGACTTTTACTGACTTTTGGAACATTACTCGAAGGACTCGAGAGGGGTTTTGTCGGTGTGCCTTCCGAGGGTCGATTTATCATACAGATTATGTTCCTATTAAAGGTTTGATTAACGAACTCGGGACTAAATTACGCTGCACGAGAGGGCGAGAAGAGGCTTGCTGTGTAAATCTAATCCACTTGCCCAGCGCTGGGTGGGGTGAATGCAATTGCGGTCGATGGGTGGAAAATTCAATTAACAGAAACAACGCTCATCGACCATTTTTATGTAATTTCTCGTACGGTGGCATACATTAACATTTTTCCATTGGCAGCATTAAATCAGATCGAGTTTAATTTAGTATTATGCATCTTCGTTAATGCAGAAGGAATTGATTAATAATGAGACTTTACAAGTCTTTATGCAATGAGTATTGGAGTGTAGATTAATTATATAATAGTAAAAATTTTAAAAGATGAAAATAAATACAATGCATGAAAAAAAACGATTTCATAATGCAAATTTTAATTTCAATACATTTTACTCTGGATCGTTCACGCAATTTTCGATTTCACATTATAAACACAAAATTTTGTATCATGCGACTTTTATTAGTAAAGTACAATGAAGGGTAAATTCATCCAATATTTAAAAAAATATCATATTTCTACGCCTTAAAATCTACGATGCTAAGCAAATAGAGATTCAAAACACAAGCAATGATATGAATCCAATTTTGGTGCTTTTTTAATCTAAATCAACATTCTATGTCATTAGGTAGTAAATAAAAAAAAAATCGTTCCATGATTATGTATAATCAATGTAGATTGAACATATAACATTCTCATCAAAATCATTTGACTATTTAACCCTTTCAATCTGTTCGGCTTTGAACCGACTCATCAGTTCGCATATTTATCGAAACAATTTCATACTATCCAGTATTTGTGCGTTGCTAAAAAATATTGATTACAAATGAAAATGCGTAACTTTGAAGAAAATTTAAACATTCTGCTGGAACACAAACAATATTAAAAATACTTCTAAGCATTTTGATCTATTTCGTTCGTATGTGATGAATAAAATAAATAAATAAATATTAATTTATTTACTAAATATTTATTTATTAAATGTATTAAATATTAATAATTATTTAATTAAATAAATAAGTAAAAACGTATTGATGCTTTCATCGGAAAGGGAAGGATTTGAAATCAAACTCATGCCGCGGCTGAGATAAAAGCATATTTTAATAATAAATGAGCTCTACACAAATCGTATGATGACAGAATGTCAAACTTGCCCCCGTTGAAAGCACAACGAAAATATTTAACGCTCGATATAAACACTTCCTGTTGACAAGAGTCCTCTATATTCATTGTCTTTCTAGCTTTGTGATCGTTTTAAATTATTTATTTCGGCTGAAGACCTCCACACACGAATCTTAATAATTGGCTCTCTAATTAGTTCTGCCGCTTCGGTTATGTGTGTTAAGCATGTTAGAATGCCGATTAGGTATGCACGCCGGTGCAAGATCAGTCCGCGAGCCGTCTGAGGCCGCGATGCGATCGCTTCATTCGATCGTATTAAATGTTTCCAGTAGCTCCGTCCGATTCGTTCCCATTATTAACAGAACTATTTCCTACCTGACCCAGTCAAACAGGTGATTATCCTTACTCCTGCCCAGCCCAGCCCAGTGCTTCTGTGCAGGTCCTCACTAGCGCGCCTGTTTGACGCAGAGGCTTATGATCCGTACAATCCGGTTTACAATTCGATCGAGACGAATGAAACAACACGAATAAAACAACAACGACTACGACAGAAAATCGTAACAACGACATGGACCTTAAGATTACCCGACGATCGAACGAGAGGATTTGGGAAAGGAAAAATAATAATAAAACCAGCAACCAAAACGGACATATTTACACAGGTTGATAGACCACGATCCGAGCGAAGCAAATGAAGAAACTGTAGAAACAAGATTTGTTCGGAGCGAACGGAGCGAAAAAAAAAACACATCCAACGCGCTTCGATGGATTCGTTCCAGCAATTCGTCACTCTTGTTATGTGGGATTTATAGTTGTCAAAGTTCGTATTAAAAAACCGAAACACAATTTATCTCTTGAGTCGCCACTAATCTCCCCAGAGCTTACTCCTTTATTTCCCTCTTCTCGCACCACTGCATCCCGCACATCCCTTCCGTCCAGCGGCCGGAGAAGCTTCCCCGCTCTGGCCTACAACCAGCCGTGCCCAGCCCAGTACGGCTCATCGACACGCCAGTTCGGCTTTCTTTGTAATAAGATAAATGGAATCAATTAATGATTTATTCTCGCAGCCCATTCCCGTTGTGTGTTCATTCCGGCCGCCGGAGACCGGGAGAGGACACCACAGCGTCGTCCTTCGACGGAAACGGGAGCAGCGGGCTGGAGGATAACTGCTAATGGAAAAACATTTCGGTAGTTTTATATTTATCTCTCGACCGCATCATCACATCATCGCATCGCATCAACGATTCGGATCTGATCGCACGGCTCAGGAAGGACGCTGGCAGCGCTCAACGAAAACAACTAACCAGTCAGCCCAACACAGATCACAAACCGACCGGGCCGGGTTTTGATTATAGAACCTTTCGTGCTCAACCCTGGACAGTGCTTCATTTCCACCCTTTTTCCTGTGGCCTGGTCGCCGCCGCAACGGTCGGACACTAAAATGTCAACACGGATTGCTCGCAGAAGCTACATGCCGACTATGGTAGAGTAACAAATGATCCGAATAACTACACATCCGAGCCGATACCATCCCGGTTACCTCGGTTGGTTTTGTTTGCTTCCCTAATGTACTCGTCTTCCGGTGGCGAGAAATGAGAAGGTACCAACGCACAAGATATGATCTTACTGCCCTTCGGTTTCCGCTTGGGCTTAAGCTCAAAGAGTGTACAATCGATTAACCGAGGATGCACTGAACTTCATTGTGTATGGTTTTAAGGTTTTAAATTATTTCTTACATTGTATCGCAGAGAATTAAGTAACCAATAAAATAGTTTCTTATTTATTGATTGATTTATTTTAAAGTGTCACATAAATTTCACTACTCTACGAAGTGGCTTTTGAGATGATTTCTATAAATTATATGATAAAAAGTGGAGTTTTTAAAAGCTGGACGAAGGAAACCTTGACAAAAGTACAATATTTTAAGATTGGATAGCATCGAACAGGCGTTGAAAGCCTTTAGCAAGAAAATCAGCCTGTAGGCACATAACCTATTCTGACACTAAAAGTTTTTTTAATGCTGCCACACTCCATAACAGATAACTAAGCCACTGATAGTCAGTCTAGAAAGAAATCAATTTGATAGTTAAAAATACTAATTTATTTGAATTACAGCAATTATTCGCAGTATGCGATAATCGATATACGCGAATCCGTAGTACGCAATAGGATGAATCCTTAATTTGACAGCTTAATATATGTTTTGAAAATATTTTTATTTTTCGATATATTTAATGTTCTTTTTGAATTTTAGTAATGTTAGACAAGCATTTTACATCTAATTTGCACGAAAGATACCTGTTTTTTTTTTCAATAAAAGTATTTAATCCAAAATTCTTTTGTATCATTTTTTTAATTTTGAACCGGCAGTATAAACTATTTTCCAAAGGGATTCGCTATACGCGAAAACTCGAGATAAGCTATTGTGCTCGATCCCGTGCGATATCGGATATAGGAAAATGACTGTACATATAAATATTTATGTTATTATAAACTATACATAAACAAGCTAATAAAAAACTAATGGTCTTGATGCAACTAGCACTTATTCATTCTTGCTTGTCTTTGAAATCGTCGAAATGGTTACATGTAACAAGCTGCAGAATTTGTTCATCTTTGCCTCCTTTATCACGTCTGCAACAATGTTTGTTTCAGCAGTATGAAATATTGTTAAAACACATACTCTTTGGCAAGGATCTTGAATGGGACTGTTGTCTTCAACATGAATAAATCGTGTTCCAATACGATAAGGTGTGCCTAAGAGCGTATATCGAACAAAAAACTCGAGGCAAGTGTACTCGCTTGAACATAAATCAAAGAAAAAAATGAATTGAACATCGATTTGGCTGTTAATGCAAGAGACATTTCAGGCCTAGCCACTATGGTACCTACAACTTATCAAAACCAAACAAAAAAGTATATTAAACAAAGTACAACCGATCACACCATACTTATTGATGAATATGTCTGTTAATAAAATACAATACTTTATTCAACTATTCCTATACGAAATATTGTACATATTCAATCACTTTTAACATTGTTTATACGATACTCATGCATATCTCAAATAATTTATTTATACCAACATAGATCAACGTCGGTAACCTTGCATGTATGTATTGCAACAACCGGAACGAATCAAACTCACCGTGCTGATCCCAAGCACTCCCAACGCAGGTAGAAAAAAACCGAGAAAAAAACGGAGCTACGGCCGGCTAGTGATATTCTAGGAAATGTGCAACGTATGTGCATCTCTGCATCCACGCGTCCATTCACCATCCGAAGCCCACAGGGTACAGGTGCACGGTGGATGGAATCTGCCTTCTGTACCATGGTCTGAGCAACGTACTCACGTGTTGCGCGAGAGAACTCTCGCCGTGTAGGTTGTGAGATAAGGGGAATGAGAGATGAAAAAAACACGCTGCCAGAAAGACAACAACATTAAAATTAAACAAATGCACTCGGCGTTGCACACGCATGACTCAAACGGCAACAAGCGGCTGCAAATGTAAATAGGGATTACTTTATAACATATACATATATCTGGGTACACATTCACACACACAAACATACACGTTAAAACTGCCCCGTACCGAACCGATCCGGACGATTGTGATCAGCGTTCGCGTGATATGCAGTTCTGTGAACTAAATTCATAACTTTGACTAATGGACGCACTTTAAATTTATTGCACAAGGTTGACTTGCTAATGTTACCCGTAGTATTCTATCTGGGTATTTCTTTTTCCTGGTCGCTTCCATCTCGTGCACTGTCGTGCGCCGTTTCTTGCTGCTACAATCTCCATCATGCACTCTTCGAGCTCGCCCATTGCGTCTGGCTGCGTACAAGTACACACAGGAACGCATGTACGCTATCCGGTTTAATTTGACCGTACGAAGCGAGCGCATCTCACCTGTCCCTGTCCCGACCCGGTCACCGCGGTTTTTGCTGTGCAGGGTGCAGTGCATTGAAAAATCTCCGGTCATGTTACCATCTGTTGCCCCTTGAACCAGGGCAAAGTCTCAACCCGGTTCGAAGGCGAGTCGGCCCGCCCAATCTGCCACGTCTGCCGAGGCATTCCGCTGCCGGCAAAGTGCCGGGCTCGATTATTTTGTCTTTTTTTGGGGGCTGCACAAATACACACACACATACACATATGGCATTAATCCACCAGCGCCACCACGTGTGCCAGCCACGGTTATAACGGGATAGCGTGGTTTCTGCCGCATGCCATCGTCCTAACTGTGCGGAGTTTTGCACCGATCGAACGTCGAGTGAACGCAACGGTAGCGACAGCTACAGGCGGCGTAGGTAGCAGCAACACTTGGACACGGTTTGTTGTCGGTTAGCATGATCTATGTGCAACTGCATTGGGCGATATTTTATTTGGATATTTATTACCCGCAAGCCTGCCGTCGGTGAGCGTTTTGGGTACATCGTAGCGCCACGTTGGGTGACTTGGAAAAAGCTATCTATTTCCTTTGCGATGATTAGTTTAGAAGCATTGAATTATGGGAACGTTCTCTGTCAAAAATTACCCAAAATTATAAAAAAATACATTTTAAATGAACATTTGGTATGGAATAATTGAAATGAATAACTTTAATGCGCGTTAATTGTGTTAGTCATCTTAAAATCAGGTTGAGATAAATCGTTTCTACAGATAAACTCCCTCTTGCGTCGATTGTCCTAAGCCCGCGATTTTAAAGCGACAGGAATTCAACGTTCAACAGTCTAACTCCCAGGGCTGCTGACTACGCTCTGAAGCGGTGTATCAGAAACATCCTGTCTGCCAGACAAGCTTTCTCTTGAAAGCTCCCAAATCGGGCAGCCAACAACAAAACGGCCGAATCGGAGCTTTAGGGTCCTTTCCCGTTGCCTTGTCACATTCTCCGACTTCCAAGGCTTCTCAACACCCACGAAAGGGCGACTCGTGCCGCTGCTCCAACAACCTGTGGGCTTTCCGTAGCTTCGGCTTTTCCTCGGCAACTGTTGGGGAAAATAGCTGCCATTACTTCCCCTTCACTTTCCGAACTTGTTTTGTCTTTTTTTGCGTGGTGTCTTTTTGGTTGAATTTTTGCGTATCCTTCCGACCTACCACCACAACACAACCGGGGTTTAGATGTATTGGAGTCGAGTTTTTATTCCGCGGCACATAAAAACCATGCGCAGCGGCTAAAACATTCATCGTATGTGTTGGTGAAGGTTTACCACTGGCACTTAATTTATGTGCTATGTGCATTCTTTCTCACTCGAATGTTTCAAATTGTTTTTTTTTTTTCAAACGTACAGGTCAGAACACTGATGCACTTTTCGTTTCGATGTGTGTGCCTGAAAAAAAAAACTAATTTTCTCCTCCGTTTCTTCTTGCTTACGCGAGCGCCATTGGAGACCCCGTGGCAGCGCCTGGAACTAGTCATTTTTCATTAGCCTCCAGTGGAGAACGGTGGCTGTGCTGCAAGGTAAACACTCCACAGCGAGAGAATTGTCCATTTGTTTGTCCAGGGGGTTTGATGTGCGATGTTTGGGCCTTTTATTCCACTTAAAAGGTTATAAAAGAATTAATAATTTGGTGTAAAACATTGTATGTATTAATTATAGTATGTGTTATCTTTTACCGTCGGATAAGATAGAGAAGTATTAAAATTGTAATAATTTTTACAAAATTTGGTAAATGTGTGGTACACTTGATAAGTTTGACAAAGAATTATGAAAAAGTGGAAAAATGGCATAACCAACGTTCAACCTGTTAAACAATGGTATCAACACATATTCCACATGTCAACATATTCCAACAGCGTGTATACAGCTAGTGCCCAGCAAAAGTACACCTGTCGTGACGCGGCAACGCTCTCATTAACAATGTTTTTCATACTTTGCTACAAACATTTATCCTCAACACGCAGAAGAGTTGGCTGCTGTTGGCTAATTACTAACACTAATCAGCGTGGGACTGCACCGCTGTGCATAAGCCCATTTTAAAAATCGTATAGCTGTTGTCGCTGCATGTATGACTAACTTTTGGGCGATAATCTGCTAAACGATTTGGCTACTTGAAGTATTTTGGAATTTATTTAAAATGACTTAGTATAAATGTATATCTTAGGTAGTGTAAGGTATATTATTAAAAGTTGTATGAATCATATGAAAACAGTAAACAGATACAAAAAATACATGAAACAAAACCATTTTATTTTATTTATACAACATTTATCGAGAAATTGTACAATTCGCTCTTCGTTATCATCATCCCACTTTTGCAGCAATCGTTGTTTGATTGAAACACTTTCCACAGAAGTGAATTAATTAGGCAAATGGCGTACAACATCAAGCACATGCCACTCTGGGCATCGATTTTTACGCTCCTCGATCTCTACACATCAACGGTTCTAGTGCCCGGGGAACGTTTTTGCACAAAGTATACAAACTTATACAAACTTGTGCTGATATGCTTTTCGCATTGCTTCTAAGTAACAAAAAAAACTCGCTTTAGGAAAACATACACGCTAGCAAAAAAAAAATGCCAATGTTGAACATTTGGACAGCGCTCTACAAACAAGCACCACAAGCGATAGAAACATCCTCCGCACCGATGCGGTGCCTGGAGGGAGGCGAAATCGAGATGTGCATCAAACAGACGGGGATGTGGCTGCGCTTCCGCGTTCAATCACGTCATCAAACGTGATGTAGTTTAGTTTGATACCATGTTCGAGTATGTCGCATTCATGTTCGATACCGTGCAAAACGATGTCTCTCCTTTCGCCGCCCTCCGTGTACGTCCGCCGGCCCGATGCGTGCTGTCGGTCTCTTTCTTTTGCTTGTTGGAAAATTCGGGACAATCTTTTTTTCTTTCACTTTCCTTTTATCGCCCCTCTTTTCAAATCAACCGTGGACGGTTGCACTGTTTTGCCATCCACTCAAGGGTGCTACACAATGGTTACATTGCACTAGAAACTCGGAAATGGATACAAACAAAACGGCTCCACAGCGTGCGACAAAGCAAGGGAGATGTATTAGAATGTGCAAGCGTATGGGAAGAGACGGCGAGATTCGGTAGGATTTGGTGATGAATAAAAAAAAAAAGAAAACCGACAGAACGGGAAATAACAGCTACAGTAACAAATCACCCCAACGCTACGCTCCGAAAGGAAAGTCACCCAGCACAGACACACCAACCCCGGAGGGCGAATGGAAAAGTCGATGAACCGAGTGGCGCGGTAAAATTTCCACTGTCACCCCTTCCACAGTCACTCTGTGCGCTCGTGTATCCTTTTTCACCACCCGTTTTTTCCTCTGTGGGTGGTAAAAAATAAAAATAAAAACCTCAACCACATATACGCACCATTCCGGCGCGGCGGTAGCGGCGTACAACGTGCGCAAGGTTGAGAGGGATGTTGCGAAAATATTGAACTGTTTGCTGAAAACGCAACAACAACAACACCAACAATACACACACATTCGAAATGTACGCACACAAATGCAGTACTTACTTACATTTACCACCGAGCAGCAAATGCCGAAGGGTGACGTGAGTGAGTGAGCAACTTTTAACAACAACAGCAACAACACAGCATACGACAAGCGGAGGCGAACAAAACAAAACCCGTTGTAGTAGACCCCGTTTTGGTGCAGGAAAATTTGGGAGGAAAAAACGAGGATAAAAGCACACCGCGAGCGTAAAGTCTGGCCACTGGTAGGATATATTGATTTTTCCTTTCACTTTCCTGGCAACCTCGAACAATGGATGATGCAGCGTCGATCCATGCGGGAGGGTACACGTAGGCCGAGAATGTTCCTTTCCCCAGGAGTGTGTTTAGAGTATTCCCCCAGTGCTTGCAATCGGAAAGCTTTCCTTCCTTTCACAATGGGATGAGCTTTAATGTCGTTGTATATGAATTTAATTCCAGTTTGTATTCTTCAATTCAAATTATACACTCCAATAGGATTTTCAGTGTAAGCAATGTTGCGTGAGTTTTAATGGTATCATATACCATCAAAGAAATTTCAATTGTTACGCAGAAAAATAAGGTTAATACTCGTAAAAATTCCAGGTACGTAGCTCTCTCCCGTTCGTCAATAATAAAAGACAAAAAGAAAAGAAGAAATTTAAACAGCACACATTTTTTACGTACAAATGAACATTCTGATATATTTTATTCAATACTTCTAGTATGCGTCGTTTCTTCTTTGGCACAACAACCGTTGCCGGTCAAGGCCTGCCGGTACCCACTAGTCAAGTGGGCTTGGCTTTCAGTGAATTTTTGTTACCATAGCTGGATAGTTCAGTCTTTCGTATGGGGCACGGTCTATTCGGGACTTGAACCCATGACAGATATGTTTTTAAGTCGTACAGGTTGACGACTGCAAAACCAGACCGGCCAATGCGTCATTTTATGTGATATAATTATGCCTAAATGTTCCATTTCATTTGTGGCATGATTGTTATAATCAATTATTAAAAAATGTAATATGATAAATTTCTCATAACCTCTAATATGAGAATAACTTAATGTTACGTTACCAAATACTCTCTATCTATATCTATCTCTATCTGTCAATGTGGTTTTTTAAGTCTTGAATTTGTTATTGTAGTTTAAAATTAATGATTTCATTGATTACTAGAAATGTACGAGCAGCTTTTACTAATTCATCATCCGCAAAATAAATGAATTAAGCTCATAATCAGCTTTATTTCTTACAATAACCTCCATAATTAGAACTGTTTCAATAGAATAGCATAAACATACAAACACTCTAACGGTGCTAGCAATTGCAATAATTATATCGCATTCTTTCTTTCTCCAGCTCCAGTGCCATCATAGAATACGTTACAGAGAGAATGAGTATCGTAATGCTGATTCCTGGAGGTGTTTGAAAATGCGATCCTACTGGCTCCATCCAACCCGGCTCTTTCCCGTTCCTTTTTTGGCACGAGACAATGATAATTATTATATTTAAGGCAACCTTTTCTGCACGGTTACTACACTCCCTCGTGCCAGCCAGCACGAGACAACTTCATCACAATAAAATTAATTAAAACTCTTCTCCCTTAAGGCCCACGCCTAAGGTAGGGATTCGAACGAGCAAACCCAACAGCAACAACAACGAAAAAACCTTCCATCAGACACCACACCATGGTTTAGGGAGTCTCTTAGAAATGTGAAAATTATGATAACCGAAGAAGCAACCGCAGCACACCAAATGATACAAAAAATACAAATGCAAAAGAAACGACCAAATCTAGTCGGAAACACATACCAGAGGAGCGCAACCGCTGGAGGCAGGGAAAATAAAATATCAAAATAAGCAACAAATAATACAGTAGCGACGGCATTTGACCACACCACACCACCCTTGCCAGCTTGCCAGTAGTCAAAACCGCTAGGTATCTGTGTACTGCTGAATACCGTATACCCAGCACCCGGACACCGGGGGAACGCTGCATGCACACAGGGAGTGAACTTCTGGCACCAGGGTCGATAGAGCCGTCAAAGCTGGAGCACCACAAAGGCGGCAGACGGCCGTCATATAGCGCACTTCCGAGTGCGAGAAAAACTTTACCACTCTCATCCACCTCACAATCGTGCTCCAGCTGTCATCGTCGGTTTTCCGGCTACCCGGGGCAACGCCCTCCTTCACACATTTGGTGTACGTGTTAGAGATTGGCGCACTTATAGAGAGAAAGACACAAACCTTTTATAATTTGAATAAAAATTGTTCACAAAACAATTGGACTGCATTAACATACAGTTATGTTATGGAACATACATCGTGAGGCTAAAACCATTTCCACCCCAACTCCCAACACCGCCATCGGCGAAGATGACACGAGCGAAGAATACTGTCGTCGTACTGTGTGGAAGCGGTATGAAAATGAAGATGAAATCACAGCGATAGCTTCCAAACGGAAGACATTTGAATGAATACTGAGCTCGAACCTTCAGCTAGCTGTGTTTTGCCAACAACGCACGGTTTGCTTTGAAATATGGCCTGTCCTGTAAAGATTCGTGCCCGGGGTTTGATACGAAAGAGTTTAAAATGTTGAATTTGTGTTGAGAAATACAATGTTGGCATGCCAGGGCTTTGCAGAGAGGAATAAAAAAGCGAAGAGATAAACACTACCGTGAACGAGACGAACAGTGTACTCTTCTTCCAACCACTCTCGCTTTAGAACACACAACGGAAAGAAGGGTGATAAGTACGCAGACCGGGGCTCGAGGGAAGTGGCATCAATTTTAATTAATTAATAAATGAAAATCATTCCAAACAACATGACATGATGGACGGAAAAACGGAAGGAAAAACGCTCCCGACAGTCGTCTTCACGGTGTGTGGTGAGCTTCTTTTTTAATGTTTCGCACCACCACCACCACCTGCTGCATTGCAACCATTTGTAAGATAAAACTCCCCTCGGGGGGACACTTGCGGGAAATGTGGCGAAAAAGCAAAGCACGAGACGAGTAGGCACAACTCCGCTGCTCCTGATGTGTGAATGCGTGTACGGCTCCGACAAATAGTGCCGGGGCGTAAGTCAGTGGGAAAACCATAGCAACCGGAACGCTATCGCTGCTACCAATTTGTGCTACGGCAGTTTTCCACGCCTTCGCTCGGTTTCGGTTGAGAAGTGGCTGATTGAAAGTGAAACACACTTTTCACCTCAATGCGGCTAACAATGAGATGCGTGTGTGTCCATTTGCGTGGTAAATCATCTTCAGATGTCGAGTCAGCAGTCGTAATGCTATATCTATGCATGTTTGCAAAGCTCACCAACTCCCCCAGAAGCCATCGAGCCATCATCACGCTGCCTGCAAAGATAACCATACACACACACATGCGTGCTCCAGCTGGAAAATGATTGTGTGAAACAAGGCATAATCTTAAAGACTTCATTATAAAGCAATTCGTTGGCTTCTTCCGCTCTTCGAAGTTAGGAGGTGTAGAAATCTAACGTCGGCTATCAACCCACCGGCCCCCATCGCAAGCTCCTCTTCTTGCAGATCCTTCGGAAAGGATAAGCGGACCCTACGAGTAGACACGGCACAAACCTGAAGCACATGCTTAACACTCACGTACAGCAAAGCTTCCACCCCGGTACTCCGGTAAAACACCGGCCCAGCAGACCGGAATTGGGTGGCAAAACACCATACAGCATCTCGAGCAATTGTTTCACCTCGATTCCGTGCTCCAGATTCCTAAACGATGTCGCTATTGCTAGCACAAAACTTACCGTACTACTACTTCGCTCGGATGTACACGTACATTAGTTCCTTTGTTCCAATTTGTATTGGGGCATTAGAGGGCTCAGCCCGAGCAGTATCGAGCAGCAAACCTCTCGACATAAACTATTTTACACGCTTTCAACAGCTACTGTTTGAGCGGGATGAGGGATGCCGGAAAGGGGAGATCAAATCTAAGGAAAGCTTGTCCTTGGGAGTATGTTTTAGCATGTCTCAATTCCGCAAACCTCATCATACCCCGTGCCGGCGTGTGGTGTTTTGGGGCGCCTAAAATAACATGTTCCATGAACTGGTAAAGCGTTTATCGCTCACCTTACACCGTACGTAAGTGGGGAGGGTTAGCAAAATTGGTAATTTACACTATAAGACAAGGCAGCAAGTAAACAGTCCGAGATGTAGATGAGTGTCGACATGAAGTGTTTCATTCTTCTTTTAACTGTATCTTTTTTATGTCAGATCGAGGACATCAAATATTATATCTTTTTCTAAAAATTACGTTGCTTTAAGCTATCTGGCTACATTTGCTTCTTTATTTTGTCATGTTACATATCTTGCAATACATGTAATTCAAAATACTCATAAGCAATAATATGTTCCTTATAAATGTAGTAAATTTCACACATTTACGGCATTCAATTGAAGTGGCTTTACGAATATCAATCTTAATCTAACGTATTCTGATATAATACGTGATCTTGCAAGGCCTCTTCTTAAAGGACTTGCTTCTCGTGACGATTTTTGTAGTACTATTTCATGGGGCCCAGCCAATGTGCCCATTAATAGACTGTAAGGTTATCAGAAGTTCAATTCGACGAACTTATGGTGAGTTTAAAATTTAATTATTTTATCATGATACAATTAAAACATATGAGTTCAAATATTGAAAGTTTGATGTGGCTTATTTCTTTAAAATTCAAACGTATGTTACTTGATGGCTTTCTTTTTATAAGAAAATAATTTATTCGTATAAGGAAACAATTCCGGAAAACAATCCTTGCAAATAATAAATCTAAAGAATTATAGTTTTTTATGCGATTCAAAGAGATTTAGTTAGAACTCCTAACATCCTGGGGCTTGTTAGCTGATGCACCATGGGCCCTTCGCTATCAACACACTCTACAAACCGGCACGTACAATTTGTACCAAGATGTTCCAATTTTACGGTTACTGGTAAACAACTACTCCTACGGCTGGTACTAATTTGCACTGCTGGAACACGATTCCTATCGCATTCACTACCATCCACCGGCTCCATACCCACAGCTGAGCAAGCCACACAAAATAGATCTTTGTAAGCATCGGCCACAACCATCGTCCTTACCCATTCCCTGGGATCTACTATTGCACAAAATCCCCACATGATTTAGCCACCTCGAGAGAGACTCGTATGCTAAAAGCGCCTGGAAGATATTTTCATCACATGCATGTTGCTAGGAAAATTTGGAAACCGAGTGCGGGTACTCCCTTCGCTGATTGAACCTCACACACTGGCTCACCCAAACTGGATGTCAAATTTCTAAGTTTTCTTGTAACATGTTCCACTAAATACTATCGCCTCAAAAAATTAGTTTTTCTCTCTACCGTCGACTTTACAACCTCACAACCCAAAACCGGAGCTTCCGGAACGAGATAATAGCAGATGTGTGGTGCCATTTGCGGGGCATACATTCACACTCCAAACCCTCTGCCAGTTCTTTTGCATAGTGGAAAGCCAAGGCTCACTCGGAAGGACGCTATGCATCACTGGGATTTATGGGATTTTGTCGTGGTTTTTGTCTTCATGGTTCTCTTGGACTGAAAATCTCAGCCATCCCTTCCCCGTAAAACAAACCGTTCCCATCCGCTCAGTACATTTTCGTGTTTTTGGACCAATTTAAATGTGTCCACCAAATGGGTGTCCAAAAAACCGTACACGCGTGGCGTAAGCTTAGCTCCCGTTCCTCTGCAACGCCGCCGGTTGCTGCTGAAACCGGGTGACACCGCTGACAGATATTTACTGATAGTTGTCCTTAGCCCTTACAGTGCTCCATAGTTGTTGGCAGCAGCGGGAGTGCCCAGCGTCATCCCACATCTTGTGGACAAGGAAAGTTTCTCCAGTGTGTGTAGCTTTCCAAGCCGACCTTGTACCGAAACCTTCTTTTCAGGAAGAGGGGTCACCCCACCACGAACAGCAGTGCACCGACGACGACGAGGACATAACGCAACATGACAAATTTTGGTGTTATAAATTTATTCCATCTGTGCTGAGGGTCCTACACACTGGGGGCAGTGTGAGTGAGAGCGAGTGAGAGAACATCGGAATGGACTTGTGGACTAGTCCGTAACGTGTAGTACAATTTGATGGATTACATCACACCGGTAATTTTTGGACCGTTCGTAGAATGTCCTAGCGGTAGACCTTAAGAGGGTTAAATGACGCACCGTACAAGGGTTGTTCTTCTTCGTCATGGAGAAACTATTCGTTTCCGGTTTGATCGAGCAGCTTCTTGATTGCATCCACAAATGCTGAAACTGCACAGTTAATGGAAGTTCTCGGTTTGCGGTGAAGGTGAATATTAATTACTAGGCAGCATCATTAATCCAGTGAATGACCAAGGGTGTGGACATTGGATATGAATGTTAAGAAAAGAATGTTACGAAAACTGTCTATTTGTTGAAAGGCATATGAATTATATAAACTATTCCAGAAACATTTCATTTTTCTTATTGACTGAATCATCTTCTGTGTATCTCGTGCATCTATTATTACAAACTGTGATTTTATTTTCATCAATAAGGTCTTCACTATCTTCTTTCTAAATAGTTAAAAAATCATGAAACTTGTTCCAAAATTCATTATGTTTATATGCAAATCATTAAGAGCATATTTATCATTACATGGATAGCTGCACACAGGAATCATAATCGCGTTATAAATATTAATCTTTCGAATGATTTTTTTTAATGAAAAATAAAGCACTGATGAATAAGCCCACTATTTTTAAGATTTATTTAAACGAAAAAGTGATAGACATAAAATCTATCATGCACTTGTATTGCGTTTGTCTAATATAAATGTTCAATAACAAAAAGAAATCAGTATTTTATGTTAAAGTTGAAATGAATATAGTTCTCTATTACACAATTTTACAAATGAGCTTAAAGATATGTAGGACAATGATATAAGAAATATATAATATAATCGTGTTATACAAAGATTTACTTATTACTGATTATATTTATCTTTTTACCAATCATAAACAGATCTATTCACATTGACATTGAATGTCCATGCAGCCAGATATTCAATCTTTCTTTACTTATACTTATACGGCAACTCTATACAAAGCAAGTTTCTCCGTAGACCTACTATAAAATTAGTGTAGTTAGCTAACAGAAATGAAAAATATAATTGAATTTTATACCAATAATAATGGAATGCAGATATTTATGAGCATATAAAAAGTGCATTTTTTCATCTGTAAAGATTATAATCGATGTCTATTTTTATATGTTATAAATTTTCTGAAAATATGCAACCTAAAGTGAGATTTCCAATTTACTGCAACATACTGAACAAAAAGCATTACTTGCCACAGTTACCACCATGCTTTCCATTTCACCTATCAAATAAACATGTGAATAGTAACGCGAACAATGACCCCCTGGAAGCGACTGACATGTGACATTGTTCCCGAGAGGATTGACAAAGAAACAAATCACCAGCACAGCAGTGACAGACCGAGGTGAAAATAAAACTTCTAGCAACCAATCCTGCTCCTAGTACGACAGCAAAGTGTCAATTGCGAGCGTAGAACCGCGTTCGCTAGTACACTTCTCCTCCGCGACTCTGCATGCCACATGGGCGAATTTGCTACAAACCTTACAAAGTATCGTGCTCTGTTTGTTTACAGTATATGCTTCTCTGTGTGCTGACTTTTGCACCCAACAAAACCACCGTCTCAATATGAACTACTGCGAAACGGGTAGTGGCCAAGAAAGTGATACAATGTACCGAAAGGCCAAATAGAATTCGTGTCCTTTTGCCTTGCACATCCAATGTTTTCGTTGGTGTGAGTGTACATGTTTCTTTTCATGTGTTTTTATTTTCGCTCACACTGAAAAGTTCACTTGCTCTGTAATGTACCTTTTTAGGTTAGTTTTATCACCGTTAATGTTATTGTATTTTGTATCTTGTGTTCTTTTTTTTCGCCGCATCACTCGATTCTACCCGTCATACCCCACCTGTGTTGTCTTATTTTCAAACAATTCTCTTTTCTTGATAGCAAGCGTATTTAACCTTTTTTATTATGCCACTTCTCCATCCATCCCTCCACTAATACACACCCTGAACTCGTGTACGCTTATCCTGAAACACATCCCTCCTTCTGCGCCTACTTTTCCTCTCTTTCTCTCTCTCTCTCTCTCTCTTTCTCTCTCTCTTTCTCTCTCTCTCTCAGCCCGTGTCTTGCAGACAAGTTACTTGTGTAGGGCATTATGTGTTACCAAGGAGTTCTATCTCGTTTCTTTCCCTCCCATTTCGCGCCATGCTCCTTCTCGCTCCATCACTTGGCTTTCGATACGCCAGTTAAAGCAAATTTTACATATGTACAACCGCGAAACTCTCCGCGAGCGATTCACCTGCCGTCCACCTCTCCGTACGGCACCTCCTCACAAAAACCCACAAGAAGCTTAGTGGCTTTCCCGATCGCAAACAATCGCTTTTGCGGTACGATGCGGTCGTCGTCGTCGCCATCGTCGCCATCGTCGTCACCGCCGTTGGGGACAAGGTTGATGTTCAGCTCTCGCTCACTTGCTGGGTGCTCCGTGCATGCTATGCTTGGGCGGAAACGGCGGCCCGGACGCAGCGGAGGGAAGCGTTGTACGAACTAAAAAGATATTATGTTCCTGTTTTGTTCGGTTTTTATCGCTTCCACAGGGGTTCTTCGGATACATAAAGCTCTCACTAAAGGCGAAGATGTAGTAGCATCAATGTTATTGGACAGCGAGCAAGAAGAGCGCACGAGAAGAGCGGGACCAAGGTACCGATGGGGGGGGGGAAGCAAAAAGGAAAGAAACGATGCAGGACGTTTTTGGAAGGAAAGCCATTTTCGCTGATTACAAATTTTGATTAAGAAAACTCATCCTTCCAGAGCAAGTGGTGTTCGTTCCACTTTATTCGTTCCACGTTTGCCCTTGTTTTCGTTCGCGTCGTTTCCGTCCTTGTCATTCGCTACAGCTCTTTTTATCTCTTTCATGATGTTAGTCTTGCCTAAAATCCTCTATCGTATCAGAGTGCTACAACAAATGGCTTTAGCAGTTGTTTCACCTCGACCACAACATCGTAAACGATCATAGTGCCCCATTCCAACCCGCCGGGCTCGGGCCGAATAAAAAAGGATCAACCTCGTTCACGCAACAGAGACACCAGCACTTGCGAGGATGAAACGGAAAGAAAAAAACGATTTTTGTTTTATTATTTGTTTCAAGCTTCTCAAGCCCATGTCCGAACAAGCCAGTCCAGTTAAGGAAATCGGTTTGCCTTTTTTTTTAGAAAGAAGGCAGGCGCTGAAGCTCTTGCGCTAATGTGGTTCGACTGGTGGGTTGGCGTGTGCTTTGTGCTTGTTTCCCCTTACCATTATTGAACTGATAAACCAAAATGATGGTTACGGACAGTAGCAGCAGCAGCAGCAGTAAAAAAAGCTCAAACGCTCCAACTTCCGTGCCCCTCAGCACGGCGTGTTATTATAAATCGTTGTAAAACAAGCGTAGGACAGCGATGAAAATCATCAAGCAAAGTGAACGAGCCAATACGAAGCGGGCCTCCTCCTACGAGCTCCCCGGTCGTGCCGTGGGAAGAAGCCACGTAGATGAGAAATGAAGGGGAGAGGACTACTTTTACAACCACACCGTGCTAATATACACCACACCATCGGAAGCTCTCCTGCTGCCAAGACCAGCGGAAAAAAGAAGCTAGAAGTGTTTTATCCACCACAAAGCGCAGAACGAACTTTCTAGGGTGCAATATTCCAACGAACAAGAAAAAAAGATCATTTTTCTTCACTGCCTTCTACTGCACGTGGAAACGAGAAAGCAGTATTAAGACTCGTTTCTTTCGCGCATCTTTGCTTTTGCTAAGTGTGTGTTTGTGAGTGTGTGCAGCAGCGAAACAGCATCATTCATCATCTTCGAAAAGCTCGCGCGCGCCTTTTTCGCGTTGAAAATTGTGTACATCGAGTCAGCGGAGGAATAAGAAAACAAAACTAACAAAAACGACATCCCCCCAAAAGGCGTGTCTCGTTTGCTCTCTTTCTACTGCAACCTTCTCAGTCGCTCGGTTGCGATTGCACGCACACACGCGCACCAGAGCGTTGCACGAATAAGATGGCACATTGTTTTTCACCACAGCGAGACTGACGTTGTTTTATTCTTTTTTTTTAATTCACCACAAAAAATATCGAAGGGGAGAATACGCGCATGAGAGAGATAGAGAGAAATAAGCGAAAAGAAAGCCTCCCGCTCCCTACAACCAAACTAAAGCTGGCCGTTTGGAGCAAGGAAAGCGGGAAAGCTTTTTTTTACCCAGCAAACCGACCCTGACCGAAACCGTTTTTTCGATGTAGTAGTGAATTGTTCTTGTACGTAAGGGAAAAAATCGTAAGGGGAAATGATTTTCCTTGCCACCTTTCCTTGCACTGCCGGCATGTGTCCTTTGCCAGTGCCTCTTACATCGTGCAACATCGACCGCAGGAAGCGCGAGCGAAACGAACACGGTGAACCCAACCCAGCAGGGTCGCGTTTGTAAATAACGAGCTTTGGCCGTTTCATTTTCCCCCTCAATTCCACCCGGATTCCTGACACCGGAAGGGATGGTTTCGTGTAAGGAAAACTGACCGTTCGGTTTGCCGGTCCTGGTGGTGGTAGACCGCGGGACAGTAGGCCCCGGGAACAGAAGTTAAGTACATCTGTATTTGTACACTACAAATGTTCATATTAATGGAGTTCAGGGCAAGACCCGGGCTTGTGTGTTTTGTAGAGCAGCAAAGAGTAGTGAAGAGAAAGAAGAAGAAAACACGTACTGGGCCATGGCGAGTTTAAATAGCTTCTTTGCTCTGTTTTTGTATTCTGTCTAGTTTTTTTTTGTATTTATTACCCTCCTTTTATATTTTTCACAATTTCTGTGCTTGTTACTCCTATCTCTTTTCGTCCCGTTTTTACATGCAATCGCCTTCTTGGACACACGTAAGCTTTTTCGTTATTTTACACGATTCCCGCAAACAACGACAACACCCGGAGGCCAACGAGCTAGTTGGAGGAAAAAAAAGGAAAGGTTGATTTCCATGGCGCGCGGTTGAGTTGCTATAGTTGAGTATTGGGCCCTCCAAGGACAGTGGGCGGTAAAAAGGGAAGAAACGAACGATTGTCACTTGTCGGTGGGTTGAACGTGTAGCGAACTTTTCCAAGATGGCATCCACGAAATGCGGTGCAGCTGAAGGTATTGTTTTGTTATGTTATTGGGTGCGAGTAGCAATGGTGGAAAGTTTATGCTTAAAAATGGGTAAAAATGGAAATTAAACCAGTGCAACAGTCATGGATGTCAATGGAGCAATTGTTGTGATTCAATTGCAAAGCATTTTGTAACAATTTTGTTCTTAAAAATGTTACCTTTTTAAGGAAGAAAACACAGATTTTCTATCTTGCAAAAAATCTCACCACTTTGCCATTCAACTCAATATTACGATGTTTTAATTTCCATCAAACAAATCTTTCCATTAACACAATTCATTATTCTAATTTTCGTCCCAATTGCAGCCCCGTAATTAAGCTCGTTTAGTCGGTGGATGATTTTCTTCCGCAAATTATGCGGTTTCGGTCGTAAAAAATCAGGAACAACTCAACCAACCGAACACCAACCTGGGCCAGCCTCCTCCTCCATCCTCGGGTCATTTTCGCTCCATTGCACACCGTTGTAGTACTTTCCATTGCTTACCACAGTTGCCGTTTCGACATCTTCTTCCTCCTCGTCGCTGCTGTCGATGCTATCCCTCCGCTCCACCACACCGGTTGATTATTCGTTCGATTAGCGCACACGCAAATAGAATCGCGGAGCAAGTGACTGCGGTACCGACCGACCGCCCTAGAATGACCTGATTTAACGGCCGAGGGATTAGCGCGACACTGTATTTGTACAAGGGAATTAGATAAAAGCAGTCGAAAGGGAAGGAAAAAAGGCAAAACAAAACCAAACCGAATACATTAATTTCGCGTCCTTTCTTTGTTGCTGTGGAGGGATGAGAGACACAAAGAGCGCGAATCGGCATTACGCACTGGTAGCCACTTGCAGTGCCTCTTGAGAAAGGGAGCGAGCGTGCGCTTAGCATTAATTAAAACACTCACACTCACACACACTCACACACACACACACACACACACACACACACACACACACACACTCTTAAAACCAAATTCTCTAGCGAAAGGGCAAGGACCCATTGCTACTATTACTTGGTTCAACGTGGTTCACGAGCGCTAGGACATCTTCGGTTATGTTACATTCCACTAACCTTTTTTATTACTTTCTTCTTTGCCTCCTGCTGATCCCTCCGTTTGAGGAATCCACTCAACCGTCGCCACATTATAGCACCGCGTTAATTATGGAACCGGAAAATGCGTCAACTTGCAAATCGATATTTATAGCCACAAAGGGCACTGTGTGGAAAGAAGCAGTGACAGAATCAAAAAAGTAAAGAAAGCCATCAAGGATTTTCATTTTTTCCCCCTTGCTCTCTCTGCCCTCCCGCAAATATTGCGTTTTATGAAGAAAAATTACAATTCATTAACTGTTGTGCTCTGATCATTCACAGATTAATTTGAAGGGAAAGTCAAACAACTCCGTTTCAAAATTAAGGCAAATTTATCATTTGTACTTACGGGTTTCGGTAACACTAATGAGTATGGCGTTGTGCACCACGGGTTTGGTTGAGTTTTTATCAAAGCTCATGCTTTCTCCATTCAAGTGCTTATCTATTCACTTTACCAGCAGCTCAATTTTGCCTTTTTGCCTATATTTTTAGTCTTTTTCCTTCTATGTTTTTCAATACAACAAACATTCAGTCCAATAATTGGTCCCGTTGTTGCTTTTTTGCATAGTTTTGTTTCGATTAGAGCAATTAGAAGAAAAAATCGGCCCGACATTATACCATTTAGTTAACGGCACGCTTTGCTCACGAAAGCAGAAAATCATTCAGTGATACTTGGACGGTGGATGGCGCCTGCTGACCACCACAACGACAATGATACCGAGGCAGCCAACAAATGGCATCGAACGAGGTGAAGAGTCGATTTCTCAGCGAAGAAAAATTAGAAAACTATCATAAACTTCTTAAAAGACTTCATTAACATTTAATGCATGGCTGTCATATGTTGGGTATGGGGGTTTTCATACATAGTGGCACTAAGTGCCAATACGGAAGCAGCCAGCATGAACGGCGTTGAATAAGATTTGGATATTTAAAAAAAACCCCAACCAACAGCGCCAATGACGCAATTTCTCGTGATAGTTTCACACTCCACTTTACTGTTTGTGGATTCGAGATAATTTAACTCATCAGCAGAATGTACTAACAAATACCACTCTCCATTCCCTTGGATGCATATTTCAAGCAGTTAGACAATATGAAAACGTTGTGATTTACCCCTATTTAAACGTAACTCTGCTAATGACTGGATCCACCTTCAATGTCCACTCTAGAGGAGGCTGATAAGAGATGAGCATAGATTCAATTTGCATCGGCGGAGGTCGCTCATCGTAGGTATCTTATCGCTGCAGGCTGGTACGAGTTGGTCGGAATGATAAATGAGATCGCTTTGCTTTACCGATAGAGCATCATTGAATGTAAGGCTTACCGTTGGGTTCAATCTAACGGAAACGGAAACGTTTAGTGCGTGAAAGTCGACTTTTTTAGAATTAATGGATATAAAGCAACAAAGTTAAAAGTAAGTGGAGCGAGATCTGAGATAGTACGATGCATTTAAGAATTTTAGTCTGGTTTCAGTTGTATATATTTTAAAGGTATTACATTTGTTTTTGGTAGACACATTTTTTTAGTAGATTTTAGTAGAAACATATTTTTAAACATTGCTGTTATTTATTTACTTTTTACGTGTACAATATGAATAATCAGACTGTATAACAAAATTTTTTGCTTATAAATTTAACAATGTAATTTTTATCTACATATTTCTTCCGTGTGCTAACACCACCAATCAATATGGGCTGATATTGGAAAATGTAATTTTTCATACGATTTAATCCACCAAGCGCAACGAAACTACCGAATTTTCAATATTGCTATAGACTAATGAATCAGGATTAAATAACGCTTGTGAAAAATGAATCGATAAAACAACACCTACATTTTGTGTTTTTTTTTTGTGTTTCATTGCACCAAAAACTCAAAAATTACCCGCCTTCACTGAATGGGACAGTAACAGAAACTGTCTCAAAGCTAAAGTACATTCAGTATAAGTATCATATTGACTAAATCGCATCATATTCTTGTCCAGCGAGTTGCCATTCATTTTACAAGCTTATTAAATTAAACTCGACACACTGATCCTCTCGCCCACACTCGGACACTCCAGGTAGAGTAGCAGCTATTTATTAAATAAAAAAAAATCAATTTGCTCATGTTCATCTACGTTTTTTTTTCACACCCAAAAAATCCAATGAAAAACTCGTTTTTTCTTCCACCGACCAACGAAAAACAGCGTTGGCTGCCGGGGCTGGTCCAGTGATAATGGACCGGCGATCGAAAAGAAGGAAATTATACAACAAATTAATCGTCTCGTGACAATAAACGAAGCGAACGGAAATAAGCCCGAGCCCAGCCATGTTTTTCTCCATATTCCACTCACGGCTTCTTCTCCCGCGCTGCTAATCCCATTAGATATACCTAGATCAATTTGTCACTCTTCGTCATCATCTCGACGAGCCCGACTGAGAACGCTAATGAACTGAAAATGTACACTTTGTGCGTCAAGAACCAGACTCTTCTTTACATTGGCCTTCAAATGCGTGCGTGTGCGTGTGTGTGTGTGTCTGTCTCATCTGCTCATACTAGCGTCGTAACATGGGTTTCTGCTCGTGCTGTCTTCGCGATAGGGATTATAGCTTGATCAGATACGGGTTGAGCATAGATAGAATCGAACAGTCTACAACATCGAACGACCGGGTAGGCATCAAATGCGGGTAAATTGATAAAAAAGATGGCGGCTACTTCCATCGCCCGAGGCGATAGGGCGTGTGTGTGTGGTGCAGCTTTATGAGTTGCCCCTAGTCGATCAATTAATTAAAGCAATACGGCGGCTTTCGTGTCAGATAAAACGGGCGGCCCTCATAAAAGAAAGTGCGCATTGCGTGTAAAACAGAGACAGAGCGAACGGGGCAGACGGAAAGGTTAGCACCCATCAAACCACATTGCTGTGCCGGGAAAGTGTCTTCTAAATGACACCCTTTAAACAATGCTGCTGGAACAAATATAATAATGGATGAAGCCGTGGCACACGCATCACAAACGATCGTATCAAAAATTAAAAAACCTCACTTGAAACGACGATTCCGCCCGCTATAACTTTTAGCGCAAATTCGCCCATCAAATCATCGGGTCCCTGTGCCCGGTGCCGAAAGCAATGACGCTTTAAATTAGCAAGTGAATTGATGGTATTATTTCGGAATTAAACCCTTTTGTAATAAAATAAAAATCTCATCAACCCACGGGTATAGGCCGTGCGAGTGCCCCCGGGATGCCAACGCGTTAGGGGATCCCGCCCCGTACCGATGTGCGGTCGAACAACATTAAGAGAGAGAGAGAGAAAGAGAGAGAGAAAAAAAGAGAGTTTCAAATAACATGACCCATTCCTGTTACGACTACTTGGGAAGCATAGCATGACGAGCGATTAGAAGGATCCGGCAGAAGGGAAAGCGAAGGGAACTGGTAGCGCATAGCGGTAGCCAGAAGCAAAAAGGATGCCGCCCTTGGGAAGAAACAGGCCGCGTATGTACGCACGTTAAATAGACGACCGAAGAGTAAAAAACAATGCACACACACACAGCTAGAAGAAAATGCCCTCATCAAATGCGGTATGGATGGATAGAAGAATATAAAAAACACACACAAAGTGGCCGACAAGTCGCGGGCGCGAGGTTCGAGATTAATGAAATGGTTTTTGGGTTTTTTTCATTGAACGGTTAGCAGCAGAGCAGGTTGCGGGGAGTTTCTATGTAACTCTTTCCGTGTTTCTAGATACAGAGCTAACTCTTTTTTTATTGTACTATTCCTTTGTAGAATATGTATAGCGATGTTTTGTCATGAGTTACGATTTCTTGTATCTTTTCTGTTTCAAAAAGTTTTTATGTACTAGGCTTGATTAAGGAAAAATTAATAAAGTGATGAAAATAAATCTTAAATTGATCCAAGATTTTGACATTTTAAACGCCAAAAGCTTGATAAATAATAAACATGGCGAGCAAACACATAACCAAATATAGTAAAACTTGGATGAAATACAAAAATAATGAATGAGTAGTGAGCTGCAGTAATGAATGAAACCAACTAATTGAAAACGATTTAACATTATTTTTATTTTATAAAGTTGTTGTGTTATGCTTTGGAAGTTTTTTTTCTACTTAAATTCATTTTAAAATCGAAAATTTTGGAAAAAAAATACAAGATACAACGCATGCAGTTTTTAAAAACTTTGACTCCTTTCTATAGATAATGTTTTGAATTAATTATATTTCTCTCCTTTTGCCCTCCTCATGTCTTTTCCACGTCTACCCAGAACATTACTAAGAAAAACTCTGGAGATAATTTTCATTTCATTCGCTACACGTCCGTAAGACATGTGAAACCATGCACAAGTGTTTTAATGCCTCAGTATGTGTGGCCGTAACGACGATAATAAAGACGAATAAAATAATCGTTTAAAAGTAAATTGATAATAGACATTGGGGCTTGTTTTTAATTCAACAAAACTAAACGAATTTCATGCTCGTGTGATGCTGCCGAACTGAGCATCCACACCGCCCTTTGCCTTTATGTTCTTTGTGCTGGCTTGTCTACCAGCGCCCGTCTTGCATGCCTCACGGTTAATGAGTACACACGTCCAGGAGCTTTGGCCTCCTCCGAAACAATCCGAACGTTTTGTTTGCCGACTTGTTTCAGTATGGTAAGGGCGCGCGGCGTATGGACGGGACTCAACCTTTGTCTCACGTTCCCGACATCGAATTAAAATCCGAAATCCCCCTTTACAGCGAGTCAGCCACCGACCGGCGACAAACGACCGACCGACCGACCGACGATCCGGATCCTGTGAGGGCGGTGTAGGGCCCGCTTTTGCCCTGGCTTGACATGGTCCGACATTTTCACAAGCCACCGCCAACAAACAGCAACACTCTCAAACAAACGCACACACACACACACCGAAGCGACGCGCTCTTTAATGCTGATGATGATGATACAACTTAATGCTTTTAGCATTTTATGCCGATTTGACTGCCTCCGCTGCTGCTGCTGCTGCTGCTGCTCTGATGGCTCCGTTTCGTGTGCCGTTCTCGTGGTTCTCGCTGGGCCATACTTTTGCTACATTGCTGCACAGTGTGCCCCGAATCCGAAAGGGTAACGGGAGTCCCTCGTTCGTCCCGCAAGCACCTAAAGATCTATCCAAAGTGACACTTTGACGCTGGTGCGCCATGTTACGATGGGTATTTCTTTGGTCACAAAAGCATGAAATTAAGGATTTCCGTGCCTGGGCGCAACCGTCGTGGCCTTGTCGGAGGTGGGAAGAGGGAAAGGAGAAGTTTGGTGTGCAAAATTACACCTACCTCCCATGCTCAATCGCTCTCCTCACCAACTCCACCCCAGCTTGTCTGGTCAGCGTGCCCTGGATCCATTTGTCCACGCCAAGACCATCCACGCGTTCGTTTTAAGTGATAGTTTGTGTGTAGTCAAAAAGCAGTGCTAGTTGGCTGGGCGGATCGGTGAACTTTTCGGTACCATGACAAGCGACCGGCGACCAAAAATTCAACCTTATGTTTGAACTATCCACCGACACATACGCGCCGCACACGTACACGGAGAGTCCAATGCTGCTGCCAATGGAAATGGCGAAACGCTTGAGGGGGATATCGTTTTGTCCGTTGTAAAATGGTCCGAAATGACAACCAACTAACAACTAACTGGACGAGCCTCTTGGTCTCCCCACCGCTCGCAACGGTTTAATGGAGTGTTTTTGAATGTGTGTATGTGTGAGTATTAGTAGCGTGTCGGGTTTTCCTCCTTTTTTTTGTGTGAAAACTTCTACCAACAAGATCCTAATAGTTTGTGTTAGAATAAAACATCGAGCTGAGCGAAAGAACAACCTTCACTACCTTGACGACTAAACACGCATTAAGAATCAGTCAAGAGACACGTACCGGCACACAGCGGGACAATTTTGAGGATGGTTGTAGACAAAGCATTACACGTTGCCGTCCGAAAAGCCATCCAATTAATATTATTCGAGACGGATTGTTTTACGCTTGGGTTAGGCATTAGTTTCAGTCGTCATTGGTGATCTAATGGTATAGTAGCATTTAATTATTTCTGCATACTTTATGTCGTGCTAGCAGTAGGATGTAAACCGATCATGATTCCAATGGTTAGTTTTCTTCATGAAATCTATCTTTTAAGTCCGACCTTTGCTTTACTTACCTGACTTGCCTTAGAAATGAACTTTAAATACTATTTAGCTATGTAGTGTTTTTTTTTTAATGCATAGTTACATTTGTCATAAATCCTCTCAAACACCATGTAAATTTATCACGGCAAAGGCAAAAAATAGACTTACAGACAAAATCAGGTGTTTTAGAGTCTAACCATGATGCGAATGTCAAAATTTAATACTTTTTCTAGACAAAATTTAACCGCAACAACTGTATCTCACAATTGTATCTTATAATTTTCATTTATTTTTAAATAAGATTTAAGTGCCTCCGAAGGGTCTATTGCTTATTGTCTATAAAGCAATATTGTCATCATATTATTTATTATAATTTATTATAATTATAATTATAAAAATTTACATTTATTACTGTTTCCATTTTACCTTGGCCGTTTTGTGTAATTTTTGTTTGTTTTCCTAGTCTAAGTGCTGAATCGGTCTCGTCGCTCGACCTAACAACATGCCTTTCAGGGGTTGAAGTCCTTTTTTGTAAGAATGGCATTAATTTATAAAAATATGAGCTAGCATGCTATGGAAACAATTTTTATATAGGCTTTTAATTACAAAGATATAGGCAGATAATTGTGATTATCTGGATACATTTGTTTAAAACTATTTAATACAGAGTGTTCTGGCAAGCCAGCTCAACACCGTAAGCCAACAATACCACCCCGCAAAAAAACATTTGAACAGTAACTATGGAAGTGTCATTGGTTGTTTTGTGTACGTTCGACAAACATTTGACAATATTATATTACGTAATATATTACGAATTTAAAATGAAGCTTACAGCGTTGAATTGGCTAGAGAAACCCTGTAGTATTGCATTTATTTTTATTATTATTTTAACTGTTTTAACGACACAACCAAAAATAAAACAAAATATTAATTTAGATATGACAAGGTAGCACAAAACAGAGACTTTTACAAGTAAGATTTGAAATTTATTTCCTCTCCTTTTATTCTACCTCATTTGATGTCGCTTTTTATTCAGGCTGCTAAATATGGATTATTCCCTTACATTAATGTTTACAATTTATACAAAGCTAAAATGCATGTACAATTTTGGGTTTAAAAATAAATTCAGATTTTGTCTTACTGCTGAAACTTTAAAAAAACACAGTAATGCCAAGTGCAAATGCACTATGCAAGGATTTCCTTAGTCAAGCTGGCATAACAAATTGATTTCCTCCGCTTCACACTTCAACCCACTTCCCGGGCTCCGGTGAAACAATCTACGGCTTGTTTCAAATCGACCGTAAGTACCGATTCTGCCTAGAAGCAGGGGGTAAACTTCATATATTCATTTGACTCTTGCTGCGCCGTTACAGCAACATGCTGATGAAGAGTAGCGTAAATACTTTTGCATCAGCCACACGACCGACCCGAAGGAAAGCGTTTTATCGTATCTTTCACCCCACTGCCACTGCTCGTTTCACCACCACCACCATCACCACCGTTGGGCTAAGTAGTTTTGCCTACCGGCAAATTCCTCACGTTGCCACAGACCCACCGGCGCGCAAGGCCCTACTGGCAGCAGAGATGGGTTTTTCAGGGACAGAGGCTTGCGGATCATGTTTGTATTCCTGGCTTGCGACACTCGCTGCCACTGCCTGGGCGAGGTGTTACACACGTATTAGAATAAAATGTTTATGTTGTACCACGTAACAAATGGTGCCGCCGTGCCGTGCCCAGGCGCGCACTGGTTGGGACAGGTGGAAGTCGCTCTATCCGTAGTGCCCTACCGTAGTGTGTCTGGCTTCTGGCAGCCGCACCAGCCGACAGCCGACCGAAAGGGACGCACACGCGGGAGCGGACGCTTCGAGGCGCGGAACACAAGTTTACAAATGAATAGGAATTAGAATTTAAAATTTGTTTCTTGCTGTTGTTTACTGGCCAAGCTTTTGCGCTTTGCCACACGTAGCCGAACAACGACCATATCGTGATATGGGCTGCATACACGTACATGTGCTTGTTTCTTTTCCCTGTGTGTGTTTTTTTTTTTGGTTTGTTATTTGAAAGTTTCGATCGTTTTCGCTGTCGGGCTGTTCATTTAATGTGTCGCGGAATCGTGTCCATGTTCACACCGCCGGTCCCGACACACAATTATTGGCGTGCAATGGTCTTCGATTATTTTCAAAGTGCAACCCCGTCCCGTTCCGTTCCGTGTCCGAGGACCACTACACCGGTGAAGGTCGATCTTATGCAAATCGCTCATGCACTTTGGCGCGTTCGGCTGACAATCAACCTTTTTTTGCCCTTATCTAACATCGTCGTCATATGACCGGTCAAGTATGAGGGTTGTACTGTACGAGAATGTAGCTTGTAGCGAGTAGCTTAACGTGTTTTTTTCTACTATCGCATTGGAACAGAAACTGATCGTAACGTTCAAGCAACAGAATTGTAATAACAAAACATGAGTTCCTGTTAATTTGCATCAATGTTTATTAAATGCATGGTAACAAACGAAAAACTATATTAAAGCGATTCGTTATGGATGCTTTTAAAGTAAAGGAGGTGTAATATAAAATGAACGTGGAAAACGTCCGAAGGTTATTGATAACAATAGTGCCATATATATTTTAGAATATTTTTGATTAAGTAATTTAAGTTAAAATGATGGTCTATCTCTCCTGAAATTTAATTATTTTTATTTTGCAAAGACATTAACAGTTCAAAGATTGTATTTGTCATAATTAATTAATATGGACACTTTGCAATGGCACCAACACCCCACTTCATTGTGCCGAAGTATCTAACCGACAAACACATAGAAACAAAGTCCTTCCGCCCGCTCACGCCACATTCGCCAAACTACGAATGACTGTGTTGTGACGGGTGTCTGAAACTTTTAATAATAATAAATCAGAAATTAATGATGTCTTTCTTCTTTTCTCGTTTTCCCGTCGGTATGCTGCGGGGTTTTGGTTTGAGGTTTTGAACAGTCAAAAACAAAAATACCCCATGCACGCAATCGGGCTGGATAGGAAATAATATTTAGCAGATTTTTATACACACAAGCGCTTGCGTTGCGCTGTGTGAGTGGGTACGCCCGATGGGTAAAGTGCTATTTTGTATATTTAATAGAAGGAGATTTAATTCGCAGCGCAGCGCAGTAGAAAACACCTCTCCAGCCGAAGAATGGCGGAATACGGTGGATGAGGTGCGATTGTTTCAAACCTAGAACACGATCTAAAGTTGTTCTGTACATAATCTCCCATCGTTAAAACCATCGTTTCGTCAGGGATTGGTCTACATTGAAAACGCAGCAAAAATACCCCACCTCACATCACTTCCACGCACCAAAACCTAACATAAACACATTCAACGTTAATAACAAAGACACAAAACCAACGAAGCGATTTTTTCTCGCTTTTCCTTCTTTTTGTTCCCCTTCCTGGATGTTTTTTCGATGAATTGTGTGAGTGTGCGTATTTATTTTTTGTCCCTTATTGCCTTCTCCTTTCAGCAAAAGGAGCTTGAATGCGAATAAGTGTAGAAGCTTATAGTCTGCACCTTATTTAACGTAACAAAATGCATCCAGAATGAATTATGAAAGCGAGTTGTTTCGCGCAAACCACTGAGGCAAGGTTATTTTTTTGCGCATAATGAGAAACGAATAAAAGGTGAGAAAATGGTCCTTCCGTGACGAAGCAAGCGGTGCAATGGGAGAAAGGCAAGAATAAAGCCGAAGGAAGCGCTCAGTTTGAATGAAGAAGAAAAAAAGAACTCGTACCGCGAATAAAGCAGACTACAAAAAAACATAATTCGCATCTCATCGCAAAATAAAACAAATTAACGGACGAACAGAGACACACACACATACACAAACACTCAGGCTTAGAGCTTGTATCTGTGGTATTAAAATGGGGAAGAGAGACAAAAAACGAGATGCTGAACATCTCGGTAAACATAAGCGAAGCACCAGCCCCGTGCAGGGCAGAAGACGGGATCCCCTTGGGGTAAGTCGGGTGTAATTTTTATATTACATATATTTTCATTAATCTTTTTGTTTCTTTTCATTTCCTCGAAAACAAGGAAATGATTAGCTGCTTGGTGGGGCGTTTTTTTTTCTCGGTGGGTACCGGTGCAGCTTCACTGGTAAGACGAGGGATCATGACAGTACATGGGTTCCATTTTTATACACTGCATACAGGGTGGTATTGTGGACGAGAGAGAAAATTTTTAGTTATTTTAAATAAACACCATTATCTACTCGAAGTTAGCCGTTTGTTCAGAGAGGGATATTACAACTAAGGCTCAGACCTGATATTGGATTTATCATATCCAACCAGCTTTACAAGGCGCGAAACAGAAGCAAGAACCTTAAAACACGAATTAGTCAGAAAAAAGGAAACAATTGTTAGTGGAAAACCAACGTCTGATTAGTATAACTACTACATGGTGAGAACATCAATTTTTCCATGTTTTACTACTACGCTACACTGCTTTATTCCTCTGCCAAGACTGTTACACAGCTCTAACAGAAATCGGAAGGAAGTTGTCGATACAGAGACAACTTGGAACGCTGCCGTTGTTACCGACGGCTACACAAAAGGATCAAAACTGTTCGCGTTTTCCTTTACAGAGAATGGAAAACTTTTTTCCACTGTCTCACCGAACGTTACCTAACGCCTGAATGAGTCGTGAACATAGCGAGCGCAAGCATACCCTCACAAACTGGCTCAGTGCGTGGCACGATGGATTCGAGGAGTTTTGATCGTCACGCAGTTGACCACGGGATGTGCAATATATATGGAATAAAGAAGAACAAAAAAAAAAACAATCGATGTAGCAGTGGATTTAAGAAAGGATAAAACCACGGCAATAACAGCAACAACTACAACAAAAAGACAGTGTAACACACCCTGCTCACATCGTCGTATCACTTGCTGTTCATCTCGTTTTACACATTAGCACGCGGGACGGGTGTGTTCCAATGGTTCGGTCTCATCCCATCCATTGGCCCCAGAAGCATTTCGAATCGCACAACGCACGAGATCTCAACTGGCGACGACAACGACGACGCGGTTGTGACGCCACAGTGCACTGCGTTGTTTGGTGCGCGTGCGAAAGGTTTCGTGTGCTTCTTTTTGTTTTTCCCAACTTATTTAGTCTGCGTTTGTGTGTGTGTGCGTGTGTTCAAATAGATGCTGTTTTCTATTTTCCTCCAATATCTATGTGTACGTTTTGGATTGTAGGGGAAAAAGTTTGCACAAAAAAAAGAAGAAAAAAAGTACACACACACACACACACACACAAAAGGGGAAAAACGAGAAAATCGCGCCCGCGGGGTTGTAGTTCTTCGCGCCTCGAACAATAAAAGGGGGTTGTTTTCTTTTATTCAGCTCGTTTGTTTACTTTTTATATTCAGCGAAACGGAGCAGCGTGTTCTTTCTCTTTCGTGCACGGCACTCTGCGCAAAGGGCAAAACGAGCCAACTAGATGCGCCGCGAAAGAATCGATGGTGTGCGTGTGGAAGTTTTTCGCGGAATGCCGTGCTGTGTGAAGGGCTCGGTGTGAATGTGTGTTGGTGCAATCGAAAAAATGCCACTTTGCTCTCACTCTTGCACGTGCGGTGCGCAGGAAAAAATAAGGAGGAGGTGTCGACATGCGCTTTCCCGTTTTTTCCTTCCCCGGGATAGCGGGAGAGCGAGAGAGCAGACACCCGGTCGGTACCATGGGAGGTAAACGGAAAAGTTCACAGCGTTAGTTGTATTTCTCGTACCGGATCGAAGCCGTCGTGTGCTGGATGCTGCTGTCAGCCTTCGCCGTCGTCGTCGTTGTCGTTGTCGCAGCCGTGCAGCAGTGGAAACCTTCTTGCGTGAGTTCAGCGGAGTTTAGCGTGGCGCTGATTTGGCGCTACTGCAAACTACCGTGATTAATCTCGTGATTCCGATTGCGTAGTCGGGTTTTCGGAGTACAAACACTAGGCCGCGCGATTTGTGAAAACGTTTGCTGTAAACAAAGCCTCACCGGGTTTGTAGCGCATGTTGTCGGGTGAACGCGAGTGAACCAAAAGCGATGCTCCGGTGCTTTACGGTGTAGCGAGATATTGCAAAACAATCACACCGCAATTACAACTGCTAAGCGTTCTACAACTACTGAGTGAGTGTGTGTGTGTGTGTTAATCGAACAGGTTCGGTATTAAAAGAGCGGCGGTATTCCGTGCAGTGATACCCGTTTTGATAGTTAAAATAGTCGTGGCAAGTAGAATGCATAAACAACCAGCATCGATCAAGAGATGTCATATGTCTGACGAGTGCGTGCGATCGTTGTACGTTCTGGAAGATTGATTAAAATGTCCGAAAGCAGGCAATGTTGCTGATGATGCCGGTCTTCTGCTTCCAGTGTGAAGGTGATCACTTTACGGAGGATTGTTAGAGGTTGGCGTGAAGAAACGATACAACTGCTCGGTTGAAAGACCACGATCGATGGAAACATGTGCAGTGATAGTCAACTGGTGAAATGCAATGCAATGTGATTAAAGTGATTACTGGTAAAGCTGAAAATTAAGCCATTCATTCTAGGATCGAAAAAAAATACACACCCACAGATCGGTACAAGCTGTGCTTCTGTTTAGCGTTACACTATTTGTGCAAGCATAAAAAAACATCCCCAAGAGCAATACTTTCATTATTCAGTAATATACTACATTGGGAACGCGAGTTCATAAAAAGTTCGGTGAATGATTGAGACAGTGATTGGAGAACGGCGTTCCAGCGGCTTTGCAGTTGCAGGTGAAGAGAAAACCATGTCACATTTTCCCTTCCGAGGCTCGCCATCCGCTCAGGTAAGTTGTCGAAACCGTGTTGGAAATTCAATTCGAGGAATCATTAGTGTGATGGCAATTCAAAACTGTGACATTACTCCTGTTGAGTCTTTTAAGCTTTTTTGTGCAATGTCGATCCGTTCTCTTGTTGTGGATCGATCAAAATTTTAAAGATCAAGCGATTTTCAACGTCCTCCCCAAGGAAACATTATGACAGATAACATATTCAGCAAAGTCTGCAAAGCGAACAGTTAATCGTGTCCATCGCGTATCTATGTAACACGCGTAAGTTGAAGGGAAAACGGCACATGGAACACCGTATCCGCTAGCCCACTTCCAATCTGTTCAAAATCTGCCAAACTCAAACACACATTCACACAGATACAACCTCCGGGGAGCAGTTAAGAGATCCAGGACAGCGAACTCCCCGCGGTTGGGAGGGAAATGGGTGGACAGCAACCAAAAAAAAAGAAGGCTGAGTCCTTACAAAAAAAAAACGCTTTTAAAACTCCGCATTCAGTTTCGAACCTGAACCGATTTGTGTATGTGTGTGTTGGAGCAAAGCGCGTTTGATTGTGTGCAAAGGGAGCAAGATCATCCCCCAACACAGGCGTGGACGATGGAATGGGACGTGTTGAACATGTCAGTGGAGAGGAAAATCGTATTCACAGGCTCCAAGTTCATCCTCCACTCGGGAGGGTTCTCGCTTGTGCTTGTGCGCCTAAAGAAAGCTTTCGGCCGCGGCGCAGCATCGATTCGGATCCTTTGTGAGTGTGTGTATGTGTGTATAAGTGTCGGTGTGTTTTCATTTTATCAAAATGGCAGAAAATTGACGCGACGACAAAAAGCCACCCTGGGAGTTGAAAAGTATTGATTTTTCTATGCCAGCCCTGAGGGTTGATGTGATTTTTTTCTGACCGTTTTTATGCTCCTCCCGAAGTGTGTAGATGTGTGTGTGTGCTGTTTGGTGGGTATCGTAAGTATGTGCCTTAGCATACCAGTGTCGCCAAGGATGGAACAGTTGAGGAGTACAATTTTACTCTGGGGGGACGTTTTCGCGTTTCTAGATGTGAAGGAGTAGCATGTTCTGCCGGTGTTCAGTGAGGCATGGTGCGCTGTGTGACTGTAGCTTAAAGTTATCGAAATAGAGGTTAAAATACTTGCTGTAAAATATTTTTGCCGATATATTTTCCTCTGAAAGCAGATTTAAATAGATTTTTTTTAGTTGTACGCTGTATAAGCATAAAAGTTCCTACCGGCGACAACGCATAACCTAGCTTAAAGTAAATTGATTTCGTTGTGAGCTTTCTTCAAACTCACATCTTTTTCATCTGGTTGGATCGATATCGTGAACATTTTTTTCGTGAGCAGTGAGACGATGAGAAATAAGTTCTGTGTCACCATTATTTTCCCCCACTGGACGTGACTGGAATGAAGTTTGAAAATGATTTCAACGCTTCTTTACCAGAGCAAAATCCTGTTTAAGGGCTTAGGGCTGAATTCTTTGAGAAGATTGCGGTATGTCGCATGAATTGAATTGTTGGAAATTTTGGGAATGTGAAAAGAGCTTCTGACTGTTTTATATTCATAGACGGTTGCAAATAAATCAGTACAATCAATACATTCCAAGGTTTATTTCAAATCCGAATGTGATGATTCTTAAACCATAATAGATTGATTTATGCATTTATCAATCATCAGAAAAATTATATGCTTTAATGGATGGATAATTTTCATACCTCGAAGTAATAGCTAATAACACAGTTTTCCAATACTTGTTGCTTTAGTTTTGTGTCTTGTGTAAGCATCCTGAGGCAACACAACGGCGTTATTGAGATAACCCATCTGCAACACGTAACGTTGTCTGATTTACAATCGCTAATTATGATAATGACTGTTCCGAGGCATCAACAAGAAATCAAGCTGTTTGTTAATGTAACTCATCTGTTGCAAGCTTTTTTAAATTAGATTTTCTCTTAATTATTTCTGAATTTCCCTAAACTGCAAAGCATTGTTGTTTGAATTATTTCATAAATCATTAAGTTCTGAAGCTACATGCCTCTTTATTTAACATTGAACCGCCGAACCTTCTACGCCTGTAAACTTCACTGCAAAGATAATAATTCTTCCCCAACCGAAAAAGGGGATTCGTAGGATTTCTTCCAACATAACTTCTACTTACAAAAATGTCAACCAATTTCAACACGCCTGTGTAGCATTTTTAATTTAATGCCTACCAGGAGAAAACTTTGCTCCGGAACATTCAACAACCCTCGGGACCGCGTATTAATCAACCTGCTACACAAATAAGCCGTGCCACCCATCCCGAACCAGCAAAGCCATTGCTCGCGGCTCAGAACGGAGCACGTAAACCGGTACCTTGTTTGGACACAGCGCAAATGGGGCCATGTTGTTTGAGGATTGCTCGAGAACGGGTGGTACGGAAAAGCAGGGCCGCCTAAACTTTTCCCATTTTACAAGTGATACACTTGTTTTGCGTAGTTTTCGTAAGATTCATTTCACACAACCCGAAGCTTTCTTGCTGGGGCGTAACAAACGGGACAGCCCTTAAAAGCAAGTATCTGCAAGGAATTAAGCTGCCCAGGAGGATCCGGAACCAGTGTCGCCAGTTTTACTCCGCGTTCGTGTCAGAACATACAATGGGGCGTAGGTTTGATGTCGTCTACCGCTATGGTGTTTCCGTTCCGTGTAGCCAATCTCTTACCAACTCGGTGCCCGTGTGAGCCGGGTAGGTTGAGAATGATGTTGAACATTTTGCATAATTACCTACATTATTAGTGAGTGTGGCAAAATAAGTACACAAGGGAACTGTTGTAGTCACCATTGTTCGTAAGATGTTACACCGTACAGCTTACATCAATGGCAGAAAATGTATTTAAAGTTTTTTTTCTTGCAGGTAAAATAGCGTACGTAAAAATGTGTTAACCTCCAGGTTTAAGGTTGCCAAAAATAATATGATGATTAAAACAAAAATATGTTTCTTTGTAGTGAAAAGAAAACTGCCGACGGCTTGTTGCATTATTGAAGTTTGTAAAAAACATTCGCTTGAAGCAATTAATTTTTACAACCTTTAAACGTGTTTTTATACGTGTAAAGAAAGTGTGCGCATGTGTGTTTGTGATTGCGTGATAAACCGGTCCCGAGGGAAGTGTAGTGTGGTACAAATTAATTACGGTTTAATCATTTTCGCTACAGTAGAATGTCAACAAACGAGTGGGCGTTGTTGGGCGTGGCAGGCAATCGTGTCGTTTGCTTTATAGCGACGATTGATGCTTTCGAGTTGATGCTACCAAAGAGCGGAGCGAGTTTTTCATTCCGATCTCCGAAATGAGGCCCTAAAGACCCCTCATTAAATGTCACCAAATCGACAAGATCAGTGAGCGAGTGATTTGTGACCAGTATGGCTCGATACAGCTCACAGTATGTTGTTGTCTATTTCTTAATATGGTAGAAATGTTACTCCACAACACTTTAGAGTCTATCCATCACTAGGAGCAATTACACACAGACAGCCAATAAAGTAACCATCGGTAATTCCATCATGGTGGAATTTGTGTGTTTCCCACTCTTGCTTACTCTCGGCTCAGTAAATTTTGGTCTCCGTTTGTGCGAGCTTCATCTTACATCAAGCTGGCTCTCCGAAACGACCGAAAAAGTACAACTACTGCCCAAGCCCAAAACACAACTCTTGTAGCGACTGATGATCGCTTCTTCAGATCACTTCAAAAGGGGCTTTCGTTTAAACTTAACTTGACGTGTATTATGATAACTAAATTTACGATCTTCCTTCGATGGGTTTGCTCAAGCATCTCCAGACCACGTCCCACCACCCGTTACCCTCATCCCCACCGTAAAAAGGTACCCCGAAATGAGAAAATGATACGTCTTACTCTCATCCATCCAACCACCCATCCATCCATCCATCCATTCAGCACCGAGGCGCACAGTTTTCGTCACCCACGGACAGTGCTGTTGTTGATGGTGCTGTTGTTGAAAGGAATGTCTCTAGGGTGGTAGATGGCGTTACGTTGCAACAGTTCCAGTTGCGAGGCGCAGACACACCAAACGAACAGAGCAAGGCGAGCAAAGCGAAGATGTGCTTAACCACCACGGTGCGTAATACATTATCGTTGATGAGTTTGTAAATGGTCCAGAAAATAGAGCTGTACACAATTCCTTCCCTTCGCCGCGCTTGCTTCGTCGCTGCGCTTGCGGGGGAATGAGGCCGGTCCCCTGTTGTTATACCGCTACGGAACCACACTCAGCCAGCATCTCCTTCTGCTGAAACCCATCGGAACGCAAAGCAGCACCTTCAATAGAACATTAATAATAAGGCGAGCGCACAAGCGTGAATGCGCTGATGAATTCAATGACAGTTTGTGCGGGACAGATTTCTGTTTCGAAAGCACCACCCCAAAAACGCAAAAGAAAACGATGAGAAAATATTGTTTTTTGAGGTGTACTTTCTCAAGAAATCGCGTTCCCGCGTGACACCACCTATCCGCCCCTTGGAATGTGATCCTCCCGGCGCGGTGGTAGGCTTCACGTTGAGCTAACCAATCGAAAACTCATCTCTATTAAATGGACAAAAGGTAGCGGAGAGCCATTTGAACGCGGAGCACTTTGGTGTGAAGATTTTTGCTACAGCACTCTCAGCTTAGCGTTACGGTGCGCTTCGATTTGAATAGAAATACTTTTTTTCCACAAATCGAAACAAAACAATGCAGCCCCACGATCGGTAACGCTCGATAGGTTGAGCAAACTACAAGCTCCAAGCCATGTCGAAACCCCTCCCAAGCCGAAAGATGTACAACTTTATTATCCCGCAGCAGTTGCCACTCGAAGCTGTATTTAATTACCCTCCGAAGTGGAGCCAGATTTGTTATTGGCACCGTACTTTGCGTGTGGATCATGGTGTTCTCCGTTGTCGAGGCGCGAGTGTCTGAATGGTGTAACGAAAGCTTCGGACAGAAGTAGCCATTAGTGAGTGAGCTCACTGGCCGGCTCACGGGGCTGGCGAGGAAAGATTGTAATTCATATTGAAATTTTATGTTAATGGTTACACTTCACCACCAATCGACTTTGAACCATCTGAAGTACCACCGTGTGGACGGCGTACGACGGCGTTCCGTTGAAAGCAATCTCTTCATTGCGATCGAACACGATCGATAGGGGACACGATCAGCAGGGGCATGCGGCGTACACACTTGTTACCGAATGGTAGCCAATGTTTAAGCACATTCTCGTCGAGTTGTGCTGAAGGATCGAGTGTAAAGCTACGCATCCACTTTGCGCCAACCGTACCAAACCATCAATCGGGTGGTAAAAAGGGGGTTAATATAAAAGATGGAAAAAACTAACAACAAGTTTTTTGCTCCGCTAACAGTATACCTTCGTAAGGGTGTGTTTGGAATAGTGGTAAAATTTTCACGAATTGTTTTGCGCCCCAAAGCTGCTATATTTAAAGTTTGTTTTCTTTCCAAGGTTTGTAAAACTTTTATGCATTGACCATTTGCTTACAGTCACTATAATAAACACAAACAGCAACGTATGCTACTACCTGTGAATTTATTCGATCACACGCGCTTTTCTGAGTTTATAGTAAATAGCGCCAAGGAGCAAAAACACCAAACTTTACCTCGGTTAAAGCGCTGATAAGCGTGTTCCAACACCAATTCCATGGTCGATTGATGCAAACAAAGTTCGCGCTCGATCGATCGATCGTTATGTAAACAGCCACCATTTGTCCCCGACACATGGTCAATGAGACGCGCTCGCAGCAATCAACTAGGTGCAATGCGTGTGTTTTTTTCCTCTCTCTCTCTCTCTCTTTAAAAAAAATCCCGCCAGTTGATCGAACTTACCAGCATTGGAAACACTTTTTTGCTCTTGTCATTCAAAAACTCACGATCGAATTCGTACGCTGGATTTTGTTTCCAACGGTGTCAGGTTTCCTTCCTGTAAGTGTTTCTTTTTTTTTCTTGCCAAGCCAAAAACAACATTTTCTATCCAGCGTGCATGTTAAACGAAGAAAAAAAAATTGCGAGCAATATTTACAATCAAACCAACCGGATATGGTCAATTACACCCTTTGCAATAAAGCATATAAAATAGCGAGCGAGACGGGTCGACCGAAACTACACCGGCAGGTGACTAGTGTTGCCTTTACGTCGTTGAAATGGAAACAGTCAGCAGAAATGTACGCTTGCAGTTAGCACAGCGAAGAGGAAAGGATACGCTAAACAACAAGTAAAAAACAAGGCATCAAATCGAATTAAAAAAAACTCTACGCAAACTACCAAAAAATGTTCCATAAGCAATAAAAAATGAGACAAAAACTTGCTTCAAATCAATATATGTTTTCAAATGGAAGGAAAAACGCATCAAATTTGCAGTATGTACAATAAATTGAGATACTACTATCAACCAAAGCAAAAATAAAATGAAAACCGTTTAGCAGACATAAAGAGAAACCGACTTGAAGCAAACCCCAATAAACAAACCATAAAAAAACTCTTCTAAGGGGGGCATCGTTTTGGATCATCACTCTCATCCTCTCCCCGGCCCAAGGATTAAAAAAAAAACAACCGAAACATGTCAATTGTAAATAAAAAGAAAATCATACAAACCAACAAGAAGCGTGATGATGCATAGCGAGCAGAAAACAAGTCAAGATAATAAAGTAAAACCAAACACCAGCCCAACACATACAGCGAAACGAATCATTCGGAGGGGCTGCTTGGTTGGTTGGTTAGGGGGGAATGGAAGGGAAGTGGCGTTCGAGAGAAATAAAATTGATTACTCATAAATTACGATAAATTGCCAAATAATTTCCGGTGTATGTACTTCAATTGTTTGTGCCGTGGCGGCATTGAATGGAAATGAATCGCACCGTTCGCCAGAACGGCTTTCGCTGGCGCAAGGGAAATCCAAACGATAGCCACGCGGTCGAACGTGGGTGAAACAGAAGCCGGCCAGCATGCGCAGGAAAACATACGAGAAAGCGGCAAAAAACCATTGTGAGAATAGAAGCAATAAAACGCAACACCAAGCCAACACTGATGCAACGCTCAGAGTGGAAGGAAAATAAAAATTGATTAATTTATTAAAACATATACTAACCCTCGACCGCACCAGACCGATGGGTGGGAATGGACGAATATTGGATGAAAACAATTGTGCGTCCTCAATTTAGCAACTGATTCTCTAAATGGAAAGTGGGAAATAGCACAAAGTGTGCTTTTATAAAATATATGTGACATCGTTACAATATCATTAAACAGATCTTCATTTACAAAGAAATGGAAAAAAAAGTTTCATCAGTACTCAACCAAAATGACATGTACCTGACGAGACATAAATGTGCTTTGCTTACCTGTTTTGTACTAGCAAAAACTAATTCATTCATACGGCATAACAAAAGCGCTCTGCAACCCAACTCATGAATGAATCGAACAGTTTCATTTCTCGTAAAAACAACTGCCAATAATTAAAAAAAACAGAAACACACAACGTTTATGGCTAGACTAAACAGTTCAACGTTCTACGAATTTGTCCATTTCATCGCAATCGAGAAACCTGGGAAACAGAATGCAAACGTATCGCCAGGTCGGCTCGCTCGCTTTGCTGACATTTCACATACAATTGTACACTGCAAACCGTACCAAAAAGAAAAACTTCCACATCCGCACGGAAGCGTAGCGGAACTTGAAACTTGCACAGTTCAAAAGCAAAAAAACACACACCCATGTCTGAACGCAAACGTGTTAAAAATTGCTTTACACGCGATCATGTGGTAGGACATCGATCGAGCAACTTAGTCAAAACACGGTCTGGAAAATTTTGATTAAGCAGTTTTGGCACAGCGTGAAGCTCACAAACAAACAAAGTCAACTACATAATCAATCAAGCACTGAAGGGAATGTGATTATTGCTTCAATTAAGCAAAATGCTCTGGCTCCGAAATGAGGTTTTTGTACTTTAAACTTACAGGACGATTAACAAAAAACTGTTTTTCCTTAAACATTTTGGAAACTTTACGCACAGCAAATGGAACGCAAAACAATGCCATGCTAACCGGTTTATGGGACGTTGATGGGTAATCTATGCTGCTGCAAAAAAAAACACACACACACACACACACACACACACACACACACACACACACACACACACACACACACACACACACACAACTTCCCGAAAATGTCCGTAACACTATGAATCATTTATTTGTCCCTTATTACCCTTGCCCAGAAACAATAGCTCCAATAAGTTCCATCGCACACGTTTCATTCATTCCGCTTATTGTACATTCGTCAAGCGTACCATGATCGTGATGAGTTTTGGGTGACATACATCGTAACATTATCAGCATAATTCGTGCCCCGTCTCGTGGCCCCTCCACGGCGACGGCGATCGACCGGCGATCGCTGTCGCGCGGGCAAGATTTATGAAGCGTACAACGACGTTTTAATTCGCCACAGCAAAATCATCGTCCCAGCAGATGGGAGGATGAACCTTTGGGTGTGTTTGAATTATACATAAGCAGCGATACCGAACGTCCCCACTGGAGGAAACCCATTCCCACGCCAAGATTTATCGAATCCGGTGCAGTATCGCACATTAGCGTCCATTAGAATTGACTTAACAAATGTTACGCTTTTGTCGTTGCTGGTTTGGATTTTTTGTTTTGTTTGGCTTGTGTGTGCTCTTTGCTATTTTGCTCATGTAAAAAAAAAACAAAATGCCCCACAATATATGAGTATGCCATACTCACTCAACTTCACTTTTGCTGATCGCCTCACCACCATTCACCACGATGCGGATCTATGTGTGGCGTATGTTGATCGTGAAAGCAAGAGCATGAATGTTAACTAAGACACACACAGACCAAAACGCTCGAAACATCCCGTACGAAAGGAACCCCAAAACTTAGATACCTCGTTTAGAAATGTATCAAATATCGCTGATTACCTTTTCGGGTCTCTTTTTTACAGTGGAGTTCGTTTGCTCGTTCCGATTTTCTTGCCTCCCTGTGGAAGAACACGCTCAGTGATGCGCCCCGTGTGTTGAAAGGCGATCCAGATTCTTCAAATTGATTGCTTATGGGGTTCATAATTCTTCACGCGTCGTACGATCGGCGAGGTACAACGCGAGGGCTGGCAAAGGGCTCGCCGGCTCGATCTGGAACCAAAAGGACTTGGGCGGCCGGCTAGTCGCGCGTTAAGACAAAACCCGAATTCCGTGCCTTGTCGCGGCGGTAACAAGAACCCTCCCGGCCGGCCAGTTTAAAGTGCGCACGAAAACGCTAAGAAGGAGCGCGTGAGCGAAGCATGTTTGAATGAAACGGCATGAAGAGAGTGTAAAACAAAAAAAAACAAAGAACTGCCCTAAAGAAACCGACGCTGGGGATGGAAGCGTGTGGGGAGCTTGAAGACAAAAAAAAACAGATGGTTGATTTCAATTTACACCTTTGTCATCGGGCCGAAAATGCAAAAGGCCGCCAACGGCCACGCAACGTAACCGAAACGTGGTAATTTGGTCACCTATTTGGCAGCTGGAAACACTGAAGGGGGGAAACACCTCTACAGCCTGGTCGGCTCAAGTCGGTTCATTTCTTGTTTTGGTGTGTTGTGTGTTGCCATCTCTAGCGCGTGTTTGTGTGTATGTGTATGTGTGCATTAATATGTTCACGCACTGTGTCTAGTGCGTCCTTCGATCGCTTTCGTGCCTGTTCAGCCTGTTATTTTGGGCCTGTTCTGTTTCCACCGCACGAGATAACTCGAGATTGATGAGTTTTTCCGTTTGACGTTTTGTTGTTTGTTTGAACATCTCCAGCGCAAAAAAAGGAAACACAAGAGGACAGATACACCGTTGCTGGGATGGCCTTTTGCTTCGGCTGGTGAGCTTGGTGGGTCCATCTGCGGTTGCTACGATCGCATCACCATCGGTTACTTTTGTCAAGGGCAATTAGCACAGAAATTTATAGCCTGTTCCTTGCCACTGCCACTGCCCTATCGTTCCTGTCTGCTCGATTCCTTTCGGTAACATGTTTTGCATGAGCTGGAAACCATTCTTTTATATGATAAACTAAAATTAGGATGGAAGAAACAAAGCCGCACTTACAGCTTTAGCTACTATGCGAAAACATAAAAAAAGTAGAAAAAACTTTAATTATTGTTAGACGAATGAAACACAGCGTTTGAAGTTCGAGACAGAGCGCTAGACGGAGTATGTATTCAATGATCATCTACATTCTTTGACAGCACAGACGGACACACATTGACACAGAGATTATAGTTTTGAATAAGCCATTCGTTGCCCTAAAGCCTCTATTGTGCTTTGAAATTGGGCGCCCTGAAGTAGGCGAATAAGAAACTGAAAGCAAAACGGTTCACTGGCGATAATAAGTGCATGACTATAAAATGTTGAAATTTATACCTCATTAGCATTACTTTTTTATTTTGTAGCCTCCCACTGGGGCCGAACTTCCGCCCTGTTCCAATATGCGGGACTGATGTTTTTTTTAAATACTAAATTGAATAATATTTTCGCACATGGGAAATAACACAATCATACAGACCCATAAAACAAGTTGAAGAACAAAACGGAGTAAGGTAGCGGGCATGATGGTGGTGGTGGCTGGTAGCGCTGTGTAAACAGCTAAATTGGTTCGCTACATTTTTTATTTTTTATACACATTCAAAGTGTCTTTAGCTGTCTTCTACGACATCTTCACCCCAGTGGTGTTTGAGCTGAGAAAAGGGGCCAATACTATGCATAATGCGTGCCCTGGTGCAGTTGCAATTCGCCTCGGCCAGCATTAACGCTCGATCACACGCCGCATGCGTATGTTCTGCATTTCTTCTGCTGTACCTCTGTAGAGTCACCGCACGCGCCCTTCGCCCATGATCACCTAGGTTTTTAATGCATTCGTTGTTGTGGGGGAACAAAAAATAGCGAACCCCTTTACCCTGCTAAGCCCGTGGCAGCATGCTTAAGCTTGGGCGGGTTTTTCGCGCACTCCTTCTCCCGTGTTTCCAGACGCGATCGTGATCGTGCGATGGGTTTAATTAACACTTTTATTGTATATAATTAATATTAGAACGCTGGCGGCCGAACAATGTAAAGTAATAAATTTCAACAAGTAATGGCATGGCGTGATTGTTTGAAATGCTTGAAATATTTACCACTCACCTCACCGCCTATGTTCCGGTTCTGCCTTCTGTCGGGGTCGGTGCAGTTTTGGGGCGCAATTCGTGTACGCCTATCTACCTTCTGTTAAGTGAACTGTTGTGCGCCCGATCAGTACATGGTGTACTTTGTACTGTGTGAGTGTTTCTCTTTGCTTGTTTTTTTTTGTGTTGTTTGTGAGTGGCTTGTTTGCATGCTTGTCCAGCAAAGCGACACAAAGATCGGGGCCGGGAAAGCTGCCTGGAATGGATCACTTACCTTGGCCAAAGATGGGTTCGGTGGTGGCATTGCTTCGATTACGATCGCTTACCCGTAAGGGTAGTACTGCCTGACGTGCCAGTGGAACCGTTTCCGGCAAACGATTGGAAACCTTCTTTTTTGTGTCCGATCGCGGTAATCCTTAAATGGTAGCCCTTCCAGTGCCCAGCACATACAGACACTTCCGTCAAACGGTTTTTCGACCAGCCGGTCAGGCGTTGAAGGGCGTCACAAGCAGAAGTCAGCAGGGGGATAGAGGTGAGGGCAATTACAGGAATTAAGCAAACAGTGACAACGAGCCGTCACAAAGTCACTTTGACTGCGGAATTGAATTGTAATTAGTGGCAATAAAATTGTTTCGTTTGTATGTATGCCAGGTTTTGCTTCGTTTTTTTGTGTCGTTGTTGCTCCTTTGTGGCTCACTACGTACACAGTACGGCAGCAAAACGACAGGTACCGTTTTATAGACACACGCCATACCGGACTAAGAAGACCAGACTGAGAGGAACCCGGAGGGCGAAGGAAGATCGGTGGTTTATGATGGCTTTATTACGCGCAACATTCCTTCGGAGGGGGCGCAGTAATTGAAATCCGTACTGCAATGTTTTCCGTGTTGTAAGGCGCTCGAAGTGATCAAGAAATGTTGAATACGTTATAACTAGATTCTTGTTGGAAGTATCGTGTCGACAATTATATTATACAGTAAAGAGAGCATTTAACTTACTTTTTCGATTCGAGATTATATCAAAAAGCTTTGAGGAAGTGTGTCAAGAGTTTCATGTAAAGTAAAAACGTTTGCTAAAGGAAACATACTCAATGAATAATGCTTGTACAATATTTAACATATTTCAGATGAAAATAATTCCACCTTTGGTTTCTGAATCTAAATCTTTTGTCGGCGTTATTCGGTATTTGTAATTTGGAAGCAAAGTAGTAAGCTGTCTTCAGAGTTAACGTTGAGCAACAGCTTTAGCGCTTCCGTTGCGCGTGCCATGCACAAATCAGAACCTCAAAACTTCTATATCCCGTGAAAAGATCTTATTTTTCTCCTATTTGGCGTATTTGGTATCCAGCTTGTAATGGGGTTTATTCACGCACGCAGCACCATTCCCAGTGGCGGCGCTTACGTGTACAATCTAATGCAAACCACCGTCCTTTCTTCGCTGCTAGTTACCCTCCATCTCAAGATTGAGTGAAAAAAGTCAACTACATGAAACGAGAAAACATTTTTCGCTCCCAATCATTATTAGTGCGATAAGCAAAAAAGCACCCGACAAATCAAGGGAGTAGCAGAAAAAACGCACACGCAGAACATGAAAGTAGAAAAAAACCTACACAACATCCAACATGCACACAAGTAAGTGAACCAGGCGACCAGGCCGACCGGAGGCCGGGGATCGGTCGAGTTTAGGCTTGGTTCGGCTTGTTCCCTTGCGTTGAATGATGGTGTTTTATGTGCTACATTGTGGTGATCAATCATTTCACGGTTGCACACGCCAGCAGCAGCAGCAGCAGCAGCAGTAGTAGTAGTTCGAAAGAAGCTTGGAACACCCGTTCGCTTCGTTCGTTTGCCGCGAAGAAAACTTTCCCTGCGCCGGGATGAAATTGACACAACCTTTTGCCGTGGCTGCGACCGCCGCCGCCGCCGTACGAGCTGACACATTGTTATCGTGTGGGCCGCCCATTTTATTTCACCTCCATTGCGGTTACCCAACCTCGGTGCACGGTGCCGGCGGCACATCATCCTCATGGTGTCTCACTTGCTCCCGCCACAACCCGGCGTTCGACCGAGGAACGTGTCAAAAGCATATCTTAATGCAATACGTTATGCTGATGATGCCCACGGAGCGCTCCCGGATTCTGGTCCCTGGTGTCGCTGAGGTGTTTTCCCTCTCCAACCGCATTCCCTCCCGATCGCTTCGTTGTTTTCCTCCGCATCCCTCTTTGGTGGAAGGTATTTCTGATGCAAAAAGAAGGCATTTTCCCACACACATACACGCTCCGGCAAATGCACAAATCGATGGGAAGAAGTTGGTTGGCATCTGCTGCGGATCGGTCCCGGTGCGAATTGCGAATGGAAGTAGTTAAAGAGGCCGTCCGCTGTATCTTTCGCGCATTTGCACCGTTTTACTTGAAGAGGTTACCGTGACAAAGCGAGCGAGGCCGAAGAAGAAACGTAAAAAAGTGCTCCAAGCAGTTGTTGTGCGCTGCTTTTGCGCTTGTCTTTATGGGGTGGACCTGCAGCTAATCTATTACTTGCAATGGGAGTGCTTTTTTGTTTGCTTCCTCCACTCTCCAGACGCTTAATGGAGTCCAGAGCCGGGAGCAAAGCAAGCAGGGAGGGAATTCTTATGCCGCCTAGTCGTGAGCTTGCGTGCGCTTGCACTAATTTCATAATTATATATCGGCAGGATGGAAGAAGCGGGGAGAATGCCAAGAAATTTGCTTCCACTTTACTTTACGGAACGAGTTAATTGACTTTCAAGTGAACTATTTGAAATTCATGCTGCTCCAAAGCTGCACAACAACATAGCTCTCCCTCCCATTTTCCCTTTGCTTTTCTCGCCAGCTCCATCTCTCCCTCTTGCGATATCTATCTCTTTCTTTCCCCTCTATCGCACTGCTAGTTGACGGAGCGCGAGCTGTTGCTGCTTAAAAGGTTTCCCGAATTAGCTTATCTTATCGTGGCCGTGCCGCAAATGCAACTCTAATGCTGCGACGCGCTATGACGAGCTTAGAAAAATAGCGCTAGAGAGAGGGTGAGCTGTGGACACCCGCACATTAAACTTCTTCCCTCGCGGATGTGTTCCGGCGAATCGGCCATCTCGCCCCATTCCCTGGCAGGGGGTGGAGCGTGAAATGCAAACGGTTGTAATTGCATTACCTCACCATCACGATTAGCCGCACACAACATTATTATCCGCAGCACCCATCAGCGATCAAAGTCGGCCAGGTAGTTGCGACCGAGCTAATCTGCGAATGTAAAGCATCGTCGTCTTTTGCTTCTTTTATTAAGAGTGAATTCCACTCTCGCCTTTACCTCGCCTTGCTGCCCCACCAACCTCGTTTGCTCGACGGTAATGAGTGCATAAATATTTATTTCAAGCTTTTCGTAACACGGTTACATTTACGAAAAGAAAGAGAGAAAAACAAGTTTAGCTAATCATTTTCATTTGTGGGATTCGAGGAGGAAATTTACCAACCCACCGCTTGCCCTAGTTACCGCCACAAATTGACTAATTTGTTGACAGCAACACACTTTGCCAAAAGTGAAATCATGTTTTTATCAACTTTTCAGTTTCATTCACGCCCCCGGGGTGCAGCGCAGGTGTCTCGCAGTTAATGGAGGCTAGTTTGTTGTTTTTTTTTTTTCTCGCTCGCCTTTTTTCACTTGCTCCCATTTGTAGTTTCTCTGCTTGTGCAATCATTGCCCGCAGTCGGTCGGCCGATCTGAACTCATTTATGCTCGCAATCAGTGATTTTATTGCGATCACATGAAACCGGTTGCGTACCCCTTGGTGACCAGACAGACACTCCCGTCCTGCTGGATGTGGGGTTAATTTGTAAAACATTCTCGTCATCGATTGATCCATATTTTGCGTTCCGTTTTAGTTCCGATGCAGCAGCAATGTGGGGGGGGGGGGGGGGAGAAGCCAAACTGTGTTTTGGAAGTAGGTATTTTGAAGAGACGCAGAAATGTCATACACTTCACCTCATTTCCTAGCTAGCACGTGCGGTATTGTTTTGACGCGGTATTGATTTAGAGCTTTTTCGCAACGCTTGGCTGTCTGCTATTCTTGCTGAGGCAAACAAAGTGGCCACATAAACCCGGTTTCTAGATCGATCGAAATGCAATCACCCAAAATGCACAAACCACCAGACGGTTTGCGGTCACCTTACCTGCTCGGTTCAGACAACTGAGGCTCGCTTCATTGCTTTTTATTTGTTGGGTTGTATCGCTTTCCATCGCGGGGTACAGTTGTGGACTAATTTATCGCGCCGGCTTTTTTTGACAGTTTACTTGTTTTTCTACTCAAAACGTCTTCGGCTACCTTTGCTTTTGAATGTTCCTGTTTTACAAGCCCACCGAAAAGGCGGTGTGGCAAACGCAGCCGCGGCCCGCACTTCGACGGTCCCACTGCCAGACAGCCGATGAAAAACTGCAACGGACCCATTTGATGTGACATTTATTTGAAAGTTTAAGTGGACTGACCGCCGCGATGAACTGCCCCCGGAGGGTAGGGGTGCTGACATTCTGACCTTTCCGCGCATTCGAATTTTGGCGTGGTGTAGTGGTGGCGGTATTACCCGCCTGTCATACCAGTCCCTTCCGGGCAGTCATTCGTTCGCAGGTTTTATTTGACTGTTTTGTGTGTGAGTCTTTTTTCTCATTTTTCCGCTACTTGCCTATCGCGAACAGTGCCGTACGGCCCTGCTGGCCGTAACTTAAGAAGGGCCTCGCTTGATTTATGAACAAAGTGTAGGGACGCGCAGCTAGAAGAAAAAAACAAAAACCAACACATTAACGCCGGCCGGCCTGGCCGTTTACACTTTTGTCGTTGTCTTGTTTTGGACAATTTTTTTATGTACTCTTGTTGCTAGTTGTCATTTTTATTATGTCTGCGCAGCCGTCACTGCTTGTATGTCGCAGCCCACCCTTCCGCTTTTAATTCCTTCGTCCCATGTTGTTTCCACTCCGGATGCATTCGTTGCACCTTTTTTGCAATTCCGATTCCGGCTGCTAGAGCCGCTAGAAGTTTGCATTTATTTGCCGCAAAGGCACACGCTTTCCGCTCACGGGGTGTAGATCGAGGGCGACACAGAATTCCCCGACTCGGGGGCAATACATGGTGTCAGCGGTGCGTGCGTAGCGGGAGTTGGTAATCGATTTACGGACCTTCCCTTCGATTCCGTGGCCCGATCGATCGATCAGCGGTGTAGTTCCGCACACCGGAAGTATTAATATTTATAGTGACAACAGACAACAGCAAAACGCTTAGCAAAGCAACCACCAATAACACGAATCGAATGGGGTCCAATCCCTTGACAAAAACCACAAACTAACTGCCCCGATCGAGACTGGTGGTCTAGGAATTGCAGGTTTCGTGATGCAGGCGGGTCGGTTTGGCACGTAGGGCAGGAAGAGGCAAATATCATAAATAAAAAAAAAATGTTGTGACAGTTTTTCCACAAGGGAAATGAATTATAATCACATTAAAGTCCATCACACGACACGCTTTGAAATCGTGCTTTCCTTCTTATTTGCTTCGACCTCGACCCACCGTTCCGGCCCACGGTACGGTGCCAGCAGAAGATTCGTGAATGGATGGACGGGATGATGCCATTGCAAAGCTTGCTTCCTTTTCTCTTCCTTTCCAATCCCGATCCGAGGCTGCATTTTCAGTCGAGGTCACAGAACACACACACAGGAAAAGGTAAAATCAACAGAAAGCGTAAAAACCACAAAACTATCTATCTTTTGTCAGCGCTAGCCAGCTTTACGCCCTACCCAACGGGCCAACGGGCTGTATATCCTTTTCCAGGCTCCTGGCAGCGAAGTGCAGCAAAGTGTTATAAATACAGTTGAAGCAAAACAGTGCAAAGAGTGGCGGCTAACGTGGAAACCCCAGCCTAAAGAAAGCAGGGACGAGTGCATGTTAGTGCAGGATAATAGCCCGCAAGGAAATAACACACATCATTGCCTAAGTAAACAAAAGTCAAACTAAACAAATACAGTCAATGCTCGCACACACACACACACACACACACACACACACACACGGTACAGGAGGATACCCTCTTTCAGGAAGGGTAGGAAATAAGCGAAATAAGGCTTCGTAGCTTTGGGAGTTGGAAGGATGTTTATCCTATTTGCGGTAAACGGGCGGCACCGACGCCGGGTGAGATGGTAGGGAAAATCAGTTTCTTAATAAATATTGATGAACGGCACCCGATGGAACAGCGACGACGGGGCTTGTAACGCCGCCGCACAACACACACACACACTACTTTAATATCCTTTCGCACGCTTTACGCCCTCAACGGGCTTTAAGCAAAGGCCGGAGAACGTTTTAATAAATGATTCCGCACCGTATCGAGTTTCGGTTGATCCTTTGTGTTCAAGCCGTCGATAAATACAGCTTGCAGCGAGGGAAAAATCGTCCACAGCTAGGAGGCTTTTGGATGGAGAGGCCCCTTGCTCCTAGCGGGCAATAGTATGTGAAATCCAATTCCAAAACTATATGTTACCCGCAGCTACTGGAAAGTGATTTGGCTTCTAGAAGCAGTGTGTTGCTAAACTAATGTCACACTTGATTGAAGCCGACGTGGGAATGTAGTGTACCCCACTCAACGGATTGTGGCAAGATGAGATGTGATCACTTCTCCCAGGAACATACTGCTGCCAATATGTACCCAGTCCCTGCTGGGGATATTGTCCTCCTTTTCCGTGGAAATGACCCACCAAAGACACCATCATTTATTATCCTGCCGATGAAGTATCATTTATGTTTCATTCCTACGGAAGATAACCTAGGGTTGGAGTTCCGATGTATTCTTAAGGGCATTTGTTTTTTGTTTTTGTGTTGCTGTTGCGGTTCACTGGTTTGCAAGATATTCGCCAAGTCTTCCCACAGGGCATCGTGTGCCATATGCCCGGTGAGTATCAGGAGGTTGCCTCCCCTTCTTTAGCCAGCTTATCGGTGCCAAACATCGACGACATCAATCGTCAATCGTCGGCCAAAGGTGTGGATAAAAGGCACATCATTTCGCTTCGATCGCCCGCAAAGCGAAGCGCGCGTTCGTTGGGCACACATTTGGAGTCGTATTTCCAATGTAAATATTAATATTAATAAAATATTACATTTTATGGTTCGACGAAATTTATGTCCATTTTCGTACCGGGTTTCGGTTCGTTTGCTTCCCCGTTTGTGTGTTAGTCTCTCTTTCTCTCTCTTACTCGCGTTTTGCGGGCACTGTTGGCTTCCTTTTTTTGCTTCAGTTTTATATGATTGCAGTGCGAACCATTGCCGGCAACAAAAACAAACAACCGCGAAATGAAACGAAGTCAGTAAAACAGGCGAAGATTAAGCAAACTGCCAGCCCGGCCCTGCTTGCCTTCCCTTGGCCTCTCAACCGCGGCATTCGAACGGAAAAGGAACGCCATTCGTAGGTGTAAGACGGTTTGATATAACTTTTATACGACTGTGGAATAAAAATGAAACGGTTTTTATTACCCCCCCCCCTCCCCCCTCTACTGGTGCACGTGAAACTCTGCCACCCACCATAACCCACCGTGAAGAAAACAGACCAAAGGTGCACACAGGAGAAGATGAAACGGGGGTGCTTGTTTCGACGATTGGTCATCTGTCGGTTGGATGCGCACATTTTTCACCGGGATACAGTCCTTAAGCCACCCGTGGCAAACAGACTTCATATATCATTCGGTTCCATCGGCTGGGCGGTATCAAACTCATATTTGACCTCTCGCTTGATCCTTAGGGAGGAGGACAAAGCTGTCGTCACCCGGAAGAACTTTATCATCATTCCATCCTAGATCCAACTCATCGTCATCGGTATTATTATTATTATTATGATTATCATCATCACTGTCCTGTGAACATACTGTGAACAGGCAAAAACTCAATCCTGAACGAATGGTGCGTTTGTATGTGTATCTTTCCCCCTTTGGGCAGTCTACGTCGTTTGCTGTTTTAAGCGTAAGGAGGATAACTCGGGTGACTTCTCACGCCCAAATCACTTCCTATCTTCCGAATCAGATCTTCAACTTCGACCGCCTGCCCAGCTGTTGCCGAGTGTCGTCATCTCGGGTGTGATCATCGGTCCGCTTTGGGGACGCCGCACTCACACAAAGCGCAGCATGTGTGCTGGCTGCCTCTTCTCGCAACGTTTTTATTGTTTATTTATGGAAAATCTGTTTTCCTTCGTTACGGTTTAATGTGTTTATTAGCACCATCACTCGTGGCGTTTAATGTGATTAGGGCAGCTAGCCATTCGTCGCCGTCGTTTGCAAAGGGGTCGTCCCTTGTATGAGCGTGTATGAGTGTGTGTCGCTAGGAATTGGAAATCAGCGTTGCGATCTTTCATTATTTGCCAACCACGACCCGAAGCACCCCTTCGCCCGAATGGATGAGGGATTCTTTTCCTCTCGAACGAGCAAAGGTGACAGTCGGTAAAGATGACTCTCACGGGACACGCAAACTCTTGGTCGTACGTGAGAACGGCCGGTAGTGGTTGGGTTCGTTCCCCGATGTTCTGAGTTTCGTTTTGCTTTCTCCTAATCTTGCCGCCCAAGGATTTTCGCCTCTTTTGTGTCTAGGAAAGGCAGGAGATGCTCATGCTCACTATATGCAGCTCGATTGTTGGGGAGTTTATTTCAAAACTTCGAGGACGAGTGATAACAATGATGAACAGATTTTTATACGTCTTTACGATATTATTTATAAGTTGCATAACAATCAGTCATGTCAGAACCATATTAAGCGTTGCGCATTACTTTGTAAAAAATATATCGTTTTTAAGCTCTATCTTAAATTTTGTAACATTAAGCTTTCCTACACGTTGAGGTACGATAAATGATTGGCCTATTTTACAGTGTATCCCTCAACTTGGCAGCGGAGGTACGGCCAGATTAAGTAGTTAAATACGGCTTATAGCTCGTACAGGCAAACACACATCTAGCCGAATCCATGCTCCATCCAGACATTGTGTTATCTGTTGTTTTATTATGCTTATTCAGAAAACGACCAGCAATCGATACGATCGCTTCCAAACTAGACTTTTTCTCCACCTTTTGTTACACATGCAAATGGGAAAATCCACCGATCGAGCGCAAAGCCTACCATCAACGGCTTATTATCGTCACTGACCGCCCAATAAAGACCGGTTATTTTCTAACCACCCATGTTCCCTGTGCTTCCACTCTTGCACCCCACCGCAGAGAAGGCTCTCCTAAGGCTAGGACATAAATTGTCCTATCCCATCGTACGCTGCTTTGTTGTTATTCAAATAAGCATCTTCACCACCAATTTCATGTTGTACTACAATATCACCGCTCTTCCCAATCGATCGCATCTCTCCGCCGTGCCCACGTTAGCAGGCACGCACACGTCGATAGCTCTGGGTATTAGATTTTCAACAAACTCGCCCTCCCCTCCCTGCTCCCTCCGTACCCCACCTTACTTCACGCAGGATCGCACGCGGAAGCGAGAGAAGAAGATTAATACCGCTAATGGTCATATTTTATGTGCCCAGCCGCGCGACCTTTCCCCAGGCCCAGGCGATCCACAATGGAAACAAACGCAACACATTTGTCGTGCCGCCGACGTAGCTTGTTTTCTTTTGATTTTTATCGCACACGAATCGATCGATAGATCGACAAGCTTGTAGAGATTCACTTTCTATGGGGTGACCAGCTAGGTGGGGGTTAGGATCTGCGGTGATCGCAACTGCCTTTCGCGTCCCATCGCTCCACCAAGGCAGGCCCTAAGGTGCGGGTGTAATGGCTCACTTGGCATGGCACGGAACCACACCCAGGGGCCTCATTTGATTGTGCCTGCGACGATGACGGCGATAATAACGACGGTGTGTGATGATCATGATCGGCTCAGGGTGATGATCATGATCGCCCGGTTAACTAGCCACGGGACCATAACGTTTACCGTTTATCGACCGGTGGCGAATGTTAAATCCGATGTTGGTATTAATTTTATCGATCGTTTCGTTTCCTCTTTCGGATGGCTACGTGTGTCAGTGGTTGTGTGTGGATGCGTGTGCTTAGGTTTCACTAGACGCATTTGTTGAATCACAACAGCTCGACGCGTTTGCTTTGTGCCCGGTGATGATACTCAATGAAAGCTTTGCGCTTGCGCCACCACGCTCGTTAGCGTACGATCCGATCCAGTGTCTATAAAACGGCTGGTAGCCTTATTTGCTGTTAATTTATGATCGTGTAATACATTAATCAAGTTTTCAAAGCCACCAACTACACCGATCGCCGGGCACCGGGCACTGGCGAGACGGGATCAAACTGTAATGGGGAATATTTTCACCACGCCCGGTTGCCCCCGAAAGCTCTTAGCAGTAGTTGATGAAATAAGGAGAGTGTAGACGACGTGATTAGAAATTAGTTAACTAGCGGTGTGACAGGAGGCAATAGAAATTTCGTTTAAATGGCATCATTTCACTTACAACGGAGCTTGCACACACTGTAGAAAACATACATTTACAGCTATTGCAATCTGGGGAAACACAATCACCCGCAACACAGCAGAGAGTGGGATCGCTCATTTGTAAGCCGGCTCGCGATGCCGCACGATGTCTTGGTTTGTGCGGCCAGCGGCAAAGAGTTTACATTACCCGGTTTTTGCGTCATACTCGTCATACGAGTAAACGAGTAGTTAATGCGCACCAGACATGACACTGAATGTTAAAACTTTAATTAATTAATAGCCTTTCATTTCGCCCACCATTACCGCACGGGAGATGAGATGGCGTACGGGCCCGGCGAGGGAACGCAAACTCACACAGCACACCGCTTCGTGTTTCATGACGTTACTGTAGTGCTGCCGTGTGCTGCCAAGTACTCACTCAGTTCTGTACCATTTTTCCGCTGCTTCTGCTGATTTGGTTTTTTTTATTCGTTCGTTCATTCGTTTGTTTGTTTGTTGTTCGTGTAGCTGTGCCTACCTTCACCACGAATTGAAGTCATGTCATGTTGTAAGCCGCTGGCGTCAGGTTCTCGTCCTCCCGGCACACTGATCTGATGGCGGAAAGGGTATTGTTTTACAATTGCAAACTAATCCGCAGTGGCACTGTGTCTAGTGGCTCGGGTACTTTAATTTCGTGTGTGCATGATCATAACGCTGTATGTGTGTGCGTGTGTGTAATAAATACACCAAGGTGCACTAGCCGAGCAGAAATAGAGATCACGGCACGTGAGTGGTGAGGTGATGCGATGAACGCCCGAAAGGGATGGAAGGAATATCCGCAGAAGGGTGAGGTAGGGCTGCTACCAAGTTGATGCTTGTTGTACTAGTTGTTTGTTTCCTCGCTTAGTCAGAGCAAATCGATGTAATTGAAGTCTGCACGAAACTCCATCAGCAACCTTTTCCAAAGCCGTTGCATTGGCTTCATCAGTAGCGAATAGCGGGAGGAATGGGGCTGGGCAAGCAAAAAGCGGGGCGCAATGTCTATGACCTCGAAAGTAAGTCTTCTGTGAAACTTAATACCGACCTAACGTGGAGTACAAAACGCTTCTAAGCCCTTCCCGGCGTGGCGAAAGGATGGCTGAGCGCAACCGGGAGCGCAGCACAATCCGTGTCATTGTTTATGAACTTAAAAACATGGTTTCATTTTTTTAAATTGGTTTCATACTGTTTTTTTTTCTTCTTGTTTGTTAGTTGCAAAAACCTCAACGACTTCGGGGCAGACGTGTGTGAAACCAAGCCGTCGACTGTATGCTTTATTAGATAGTTTGATTGTTTTATGCGAGTTTCAAGAGAAATAAAATCGACAGCTGCTGAATTACACACCGTCACACATCGCTGACGGCTCAACGATACACATACACAGCTACAGGCGAGTTTGTCCATGGCAAATGGGCTCTATTGATAAGCGTTGCAGCAATAAATGCACAGTTTTCGGGTTGAAGGGAGGGCTACAGAGATAGAATTAGTGTTGGAATCTATTTTCCAATGAGCGCGCTAGAGAAGCGCGAAGCTCATCGTGCCGGAACCGGAACGGTGGCTGGGCAGGGTGCGAATCACACGAAAAGAAACTGGCAACAGCACCACTCATAAACTCACACAAACTGGCGGAAAATCCCAACTGCAACCAGCAAAGATGGCCGAAACAGTTTCGTTTTGTTGCCTGTCTATAGCGCGCTAGAAGGTCGTAAAATGGCACATACATACGCATTCGTGGCAAGTATAGCCACCGGGTTGCCCGTTCCCCTCTCTTTTCGATAAACGTCTGTAAAGAGCGTATTTAACGATTTATTAACGCACAGGAATAAAAAAAATCCCCAGTTGTACTAACAACATGGCCTACAAGCGTGTTCAGTCCGCTGAACACACCTTGTTTTTTGTGGGTCTTGTTGGGACCCTACCTTGCCAAAGGGTGCCTAAGAATCCTCTTTAAAAAACACAAGGGTTCATAAACAAAAAAGAAGTAAAATGGCCATTTTTCTAGCATGCCACATTAGCTCAGCAGTAATAGTTGCTGGTAAACGAGGCAAGGGAGAACTAACCGGAACGCTGCATGTTTGTGATAGAACAAATATGGCCTTGTTAAAATTTCGGAAAACAAAAACGGATGCGGCCAGCGGATCTGGCCGTCGTGTATCAGAGGCTCGTGTTTCCATTGTCCGTTTCGTGAAAATAAAACCGTCAAACACTGCCGTCAAGATAATTAATTTTATTCAAAGCAAGCGAGAGCCCGTTAAGGTGTGGCAGCGGACGGACCGACCCTCTGCTGCTGCTTCCGCCGTGGTTGTCGTGGAGGTGACTTGGGAAATTTTTCAACCGCCCCGCTTCGTTCGCACACTAATAATCCGTCGGAAAAGAACGCAGCGCGCAGAGCGTCACCTTTCCTGCGTCTGGCGGACGGTAATTATGGCGCTGTGATGTGATGTTCCACGGATAGCGCATGGAACGTGGAACAAACCCTATGGCCCGACCGTTCTCTACCGTTGAGGCGAAGGGTGCCAAAACACGCAAACAACGCGTCACGATGGAAAACGCAACGATGAAACCGGGATGAAACAAAAAGCAACCAAAGGTGACAAAAGACCACCTTCGGGAGAACCCTTCTAACCGACAGTGCAGAAAAGAGCGTGAAGAGACGGAACGACCTCAGTCAACATGACTGCTGCTGTTGCTGCTGCTGCTATTACTTGTTCCGTTGCCCCGCTCCCGTGCGTATCCATCAGTGACGCCATTTTCAAACACAGATCTGATAAGCATTAAAACATGAAAATAACATTAAATCTATACTTTTCCGCGTACACACAGAACCCTTATGTTGGCTGTTGCCGGTTGTCGGTTGTTCCCTCTTGTGTTTTTGCTTCTGGGACCGGGTAGTAGTTACAGCGACACAAAAAAATACATATTTTACTCGTAAATGGACATTCCGGTAACTAATGGTGTTAGGAGTGCTGAAGGAGCTCGGCTACGGGTAGCTCTATTGTTGGACGCTTTCGTGCACAGCGAGCCTTGTGATAAAATGAATCATTTTTATGGATGTTTTATGCAAAGTTTACACAGTGCAAGATGAGTTGCTGAACGTTTTGATTGAATAGCGAGCGAGCGAATGCTCAATCCCTTGCTGCCGTGCAAATGGGCGGGCGAGCAACGCGCGCCGAAGAACGTCCTGCAGCAGTGCACTCATCATGACACTTGATGAGCATGAGTTTCAGTGCCGCGTGCCAAACATGACCCTGTAGTGTAGCGACCACCGGCAATCGCCCATTCCCATACACGTGCTCGGACGATGTAAAATCAACCATAGAAAACCCAGTGCAAAACAAGCAAAAACCGTACCTGAAATCTCATTACGCGAAATAACATTATAATTCAATAAAAACTCATACATAACACATGTACCATCCATGTCATTTCCCGCGCACGGACAGTTGGCACTGTTAGAGATGGAGGGAACGGGTGTGTGTGTGTGTGTGTGTGTGGAAGCCTGGAAAAAGCCTGTCAGTCGGTTTGTAATAACATTGTCCTCATTGCTACGAGGCTTCAGGAATCAGCATGAGGTTACGAACTCTTTTTTGCTCAAGCCCTCCATTTGCTAACATGCACATCCTTCACCAGCCGCCATTCCAGTCCCTCCCAGTGCACACATACAAACGTGCAGAGCGTTACACGCTCGCATACCAGTCAGCTGTCATGTAGAAAAGATCGCACGGAAAGTACCACAGAAGGCAACAACAACAACAACAACAACAACAACAGCAAAAAAGCCATCCATCCAGAACAGACGAACTATTCGGTGTGCTGATTTGTTGCTGCACACTGGACAGGATGAAGTGCCTTAATAAGCTGTCAGTCAGCATTAACATGTGTGCACAAAATGCACAAAATGCACGAAAAGGCGTCCGATTAACGGGTGAGAGTCGTGCGAATGATTTTAATGCATTTCTTTTTGCTCTTGTTTTTCCCCCCAAACTCTCTTTAATCATCAGCAAGCGTACATCGATACAGTTTGCTGTCAAAACTCGGTGTTGCAGCGAAACGAGAAACCGCTAGATTGAATCGTTTATTTGTCAAATTTATATCGCTTCTCGTGGTGGATGTTATTTTCTCCCATTTCGTTTTAGCTTCAATTCAATCTGACTGATTGCTTATTGAAGCGTTATAGATTCATGTTTCGTTGCTCAACTGTTTTGTTTCACTGCCTCGAGTGCCGCTTCAAATTGGATAAGCGAAATGTGTTACGCTGTGTGTCCGCATGGGCATGGGGAGGGTGTTATTTTTCACCATTTTAAATTCCAAACGTCCAACACGCTTGGAAGGACCTTACGAAGCCTAGCTGTGTCTGGCGAGGACCGGCGCAGGGGTTAAGGCGGGAGAAAAGCTCGCGTTTCACCGAAAGAAAGCAACGCTAACAAACAGACAACCAAACAAACAAACAATCCAAAACAAACGTACACCGTTGTCCTACAACGTTTCGCCCTGTTTTGTTCGAATCTTGTTCGAAACGTTGTTCAGTTCTCACTTTCTCGTACAGTTTGGCAGTTTTGGACGCTGGGGAGAGGAGGGTTTTTTCCGGCATTTTTCTACACAGTTTTCACGCGCACGGAGTATCTGTTCGGGCTACGCGATTTGCCATCATGTTTCGTAGCTTCAGCTTCATCCTCCACCTGCTCCGGAGGCCGACACTCACCCTGGTCATGTTCGTTTCGTTTTCGTCATGTTTCGTGCTCGCCAACGCGATATCGGCCAATTTCCGCCGGAACACCGTGTGCCACCGTCGGTTGAATTTTGAAAGGTATCTCAAAATTAATTTAGCGCTCAATAAGCTGTCGGTTCACGCGTGTTCGTTGTGATAATTGGTTTTGGTTTGGATGTGGCTGAAACGGAGCACCGAGGTGTGGTGTGGCGTGTTTTGCAGGGTACACATTTGAGTACATTTGCTTTTTCGCCTGTTTGCTGCTTGTGCTTTCACTTCACCGAAAAGCTATACGGGTTCCGTTTTGGCACAGATGATGATCACCCATCGGCAAAATGGCTCTTGGGTGAAGGTCCTCGAAAGGTTTTTGGACCCCGGTTACGGTCAATTTGTTTCCTGTGCACGGAGGTTGACTTTTCCACGCGTGTGATGAATACATCCGTCACCTTCAAGCGGCTAAATAATGGCACCGACAGCTACTACAACAGCAGCAGCTCCGGGCGGATTAGCAACGGATCGAAACAGTGCGAACCGGCCGACTTTAGGTAAATCCGGAGGATTTAATTTTCGTGCAGCCAAATCCACACACACATAAAGAACAAAGGTGCTTGGCTAGCACCGAAAGTGAGCACTTTTCTATGTGTATCAGTGTGTGAAAGGGCAGTTCGGGAAATAGAGTGAACAATCCGCAAACGTTGCACAAACATTTCAATTAGTTAGAACCTTACAGAGCGATCGAGCCATTTTTGCCGTCGGCTTGAGCGGTGAGGGCAACATTTGCAGCATATGGCAACACAGTGGACGAGATTGAGGATGAGAAGCGTTTGACAGTTTTGAGAAGTGTTTTCATTGCTCCAGGTTCAAGGAGTGGGCCCTTCTAGGCAGCTGCTAGGGACTGCACAACAACTGACCGTTAGATTGTGCGCCGTAGATTGACATGTTATGAGTGACACTTCAACAAATCTGTTGCTGGGAAGAAAATAAAGAAAGAATACAATGCTTAACAAGTAAAAAAAAGTAATACCAAGAAGAAATTCAGACTCGCTACAACGACAAATTAACTGCATGATCGAGTTTACCATGCAATTGAGTCATTACGATCGTTATTCTCGATCACCACCACCACCACCAACAATCCCATTACACAATCAGACCGATCAACAGACCATTTGCTTGTACCGCCACCATAGCAGCTCGATAGAACTCGATCACTTAATCGCTGAATTTGTGAGCGCACTCGCAGCAAGTGATATTTAATATCATCATCGCTCCACTGCATGATCGGCCATCTTGCCGATGGGCCTTCCGCCGCCTGCCGTACGATATCCTACAGAGCCGGGGCCCTGCTACAATGTCAAATTACTTCAGCTTCACTGCGCCAGGCCGCTCCCCAAACATCAGTTATGCATGACTGGCTGTGCTGGAAGCGGGAGAGCAAATTAATAAATGGCTGCTATGCGCTGAGCGATGATGTTTTGCTCCCTTTCCTACGGCTCGCTGCTCCGGGCCGGTCGGAAGGCAAGAAGCAGCGAACCGAAGAGAGGGAAATAAATCGATCATTACAATTAATGACTGCCCTTTTGCGCTAGCGTTTCGTAGCGTTACGCAGGCCAGGCTGTTACTGTGTCTCGTTCCCGCTTGCGGGCCGTTGTGATGAAGCGTGATCACAACGCCTGAGCACAAGCTTGATGCTGCAGCAATGTGTCTACCCTCGCTTCGCTTCGCTAATGTTAATCGAAAGAGGAAAGCTAACTCTGCCGCACAGGGGAAACCCAGCATAATGCTGCAAAATGGTGAGAAAGAGATAAATCCATACATAAGAGTGGAACGATTATTTGCTTAGCATGGTGTGTTACGATCCCTCCTATGTGCTTTTGTTTGCCGCTTGCTGAACCCTCTCTCTCTCTGTCTCTCTCTTTCTTCCACCCAGGGGCTAGGCAACCGAAGCGTGAACGTCTAGTTTCGTGTAGTTACACATGTATCAAAAATTGTACTTAAGCCCTCCTTAGCTGCACATCTTACCATGGTTCTCCCATTCGCGCTTCGCTTTCAGCCATTAAAACTAGCATGATCATCGTCTAGGTACAATGATCACTACCGTTTGCAGAGCTCTGAATGTGGCCCATTTGGTTGGGCTGTAGTGTTTTTTATGATGCAGCAGAAAAAAAGCCTCTCCCATATTCCTCTGCCAGACCGATTCCTCTCCTGTTAATACCTAAATGAATACATTCGTTCTCGCGCATTAGAGGTCTTTGTTTACGCTTAAACGTGGGTCGAACAGCGCCAGAGCATAATTGCTACGGTTGGGCGTGGTCTTAAACGTTCCTGTTTGTTTGCCAGCCTTTTGTTGACGACTGCACTCACTAGGTTTGGAGGAATCAGGTTTTTCTCACCTTATCCCAAACGGCTTAGCAACGATTATGTTGTGTCCCGTGTGTGGCTCACTATTTCACCTCCCTCGGTATGGAAGTATGCTAAGCGCTGAAATATATGTGCAATTAGGCACGAATTCTCACTACCGCTCGCTTCTCTAATACGCTGTACCGGTGGCAAGCTCCGTTCCGGTGCGCCTGCCCGCTTCCTGAGTTCCTGGGCAACGTTTCGGTTTTATTTCTATTCTTGTGTAGTTTTTTTTCTACCGATGCGTCCAACCGATTACAAAAGTCGCGCAGTCACACGCTGAGACAACGCAAATCGCCAAACAAAAGGTTGGCAAACCCGCTCTCCTCCGTCCTGGCTGCCGGTGAAAGATTTGATCTGGGTGCCGGCGGAAGGGGTGAAACGGGATCGGGTTCGTTGTGCTCTGGTTTGACGATGGGTTCGCTCGCAGGCACCGTGACAGCGCGGGGAAGCAAAACTAGTAGTAAACATAAAATGTAAAGCGTAATCCGATTATAATATTATTTCACGGTTCCGACAAAATTTTCAAAACATACATTCACACACACAAACTCAAATGCGCACGGCCAGCTACGGGAAGTAGCTACGGGGCGGCAGACACATGGGCACACGAGTGAACATTAAAGCCTCCGATGACACGAAAGTGCGAACGGCGACGGGGGCTTTTGGTGCTGAACGGTTGTGACAAGACAGGCCAAGACAAAAAGAGTTCGGTGCGTTGGTTTTAAAAACCTCACCCGGGGACAGTAGCATTGGCCTGTTTGCTTCCCAGTCAGTCGCTCACTCCAACGGTCCGTTCCACGCACAACTGTTCCGAAAGGCTTAAAAAGCCGATTGCCTTTTTAAGGCCCATTCTTTGCTCTAAGCTTCGATGTAGCACTCGCAGCAAGGCCAGACTGGGCAGAGACCGTATAGGTTGGTTTGTGCCACACTATCGAGCTGGGGCGGAAAGAAGCCACCTAAATGGCAGCGCCATTAAAGCTGACACACGCTATACAAGGACACGCGGATCAGGAATTGAGGGTGCATCCGTTTGCTTGCGTATTTGTTTCTATCTCTTCATGTCTCTCTCTCCCTCTCTCACACTCAGTTTACCCTCTAATTCTGCTTTTGTTTCTAATCAGTAACGGATTTCGATCGATTACCTAACATCAAATAAGAAGTGTAGAGTCACCGAATTGATTGAGTCCCAAAGCCGAACAACGAACCTCCTTTCAAACACCTTCAATAATAGTCAAAACAAATAAAACGCGGCGCTCTGTGCTGCCAACACGCACGCAAAAGCACGCCTTGTGACGGTACAATAAAACGTTACTTCATACAGCGTTCCACCCGTACGAGCGCCGTTGTCGTAAACGTTGCTGTAGAACACGCGCACAACGGTTGGCATGCAACGGTAGCATTAAGGTAAGGCGTGAAAATGTGTCTCCAAACTCCAAGACGCCTGCAAAATCAGCGTTGCTCTCCCATGGGAATCAGTTACATCGTATCAGCTTGTCCTTTTACAACACCTCTTTGTTGTGTTCACTCGAGCTCCAGAATATGAAGAACTCCCCTTTCTAGGATCCAGTCTGTTTGTCGCAGTGGTTTGCGTTTACGTTAGCTTTTACATGTAAACCAACAACAACCACCACACAAAAAACACACACTCATTCGTGCGCTCTATGGTATTTCAATCTCATAAACCCAAAGCGTGCAGCAAGAGGGCGTTTTCGTCAATTGGTCGCCGGCAACAAGACCGCGAAAGCCGATACGGCTGAAAATCTGGCTGAAAATGTTGTGCAAATAACAATATTTACCCAGATGGTGGGTCCCCCTGGTCCCGCGGGTTCATCATCATCATCGTCGTTCGCCATGAACGCACGCTCGTCAACTTCACGCATGCCATGTGTAGCATTTGTGGACGATCGAGCTGTCGTCGAGGGACGCGCGTTCCTGCATTTGGAATAGGTCGTAAAAATCACACACATATTCGATTATGGAGTGGTGCCTCGACCAAGGTCCTCGAAGCTTACTGCTGCATGCTCGCGAGTAGTGAGCGTTTGGTTCATCTCCCTTCCACGCATTGTGCTGTGCCGGTGAATAATATGCTACGTTGCCCCCCTGGAATCGTATTCAAGGGCAGTAAAATGGAAATAACTGGCGCCATCTGGTGAATAGCGCAAGTACGGCGCACCGTGCCTCAGCGGATGAGCCGCCTGGCTAGTTGGATTGGTTTTGCGGGGTGGCGCTTGTTTAATCAATAGCACTATTTAAAAGCACTTTAGTATGTTTTTTTTGTTCTTGCGAGGCAAAGTGAAGCAGCGAAATCAAACAAATTTTATGCCACGCTATTTGTATGCCATTGTCTACCGATTGTTTAACGCTACAATGTTTAACGAGCTGTAGGAAAGTTCATTTTGGATTGCGAGTTAAACAAATAAAATTTTCAAATATTATCTCCAAAGTCATTTTTTATTTAATTTCCTTATCTCATTACAATCTCTTATGTTTTGGCTAGCTGACTTTATTGCAGCTTCATTTTCACTTCAAAACATCTTGTCGTCAAACAGGCTCTTCCAACTCCTCCGCTCGTGTGACACCATGATCATCATGTCCACGCAGCCTCCTTTGCCACCGCCTGAACTCGTTCGCCGACGCGTTCAGAGTCGTTTTGATACGTTCTACACGATCGTCGAGTTGCTGTCCGTGTTTTACCTGCCGTCGTCGATCACTTTCCAAGTGGTGCTGCTGCCACCGTTCCTTCCCCATGTTGTCCGACCGTCCCGCACCGTTTGCTCCAGGACGTATCAAGATTTCAAGATTGCTTAGGATGCCTGGTCCAGCCACCGTGTCTCCCGTACCGGCCGAACCCGGACCATCATCACGCCCGACCAGCCTGTCGTCATCGTTGTCGTTATTTTAGTGTCAATTTTCATCCCAACAACTCCACCGTGAGTGCTGAGCGCCGGCGAAACGGTTTTTGATCTCCGGTCGATGGACCGTTGTAGTACGGGCCGCCCTCAGCCATCTTCCGCTCGATCTTCACCATGATCACTTGTCCATGCCGTCACCTTAGTGTCACGACGAGTGGACCGGGGGAGCTTCGTTTGAATAAATAAGCGCTGAAAAACAAGAATTTTATTGAAAATAGCCATTTGTCGATTCCGTTTCGTCCGCACGTCCTTGCCCCGCGTCAGTTGACCTCGCGCTAAGTAACCGAAAACCGACTCAGCCTGTGTGACTGTATAATGCACCGCAACGGTCACGTGTGTGAGAGAGATAGAGAGAGAAAGGTAGACAAATGACAAAATAAAATATTAATAAAACACAAACTGAGTAGGCCGCGAGAGGTTTCACTAGGAGCTTCTATGTTTCTTTCCGATTCTTGTCCCGATCCTTCGACCCGGCCGCTCTCTACATACTGTCTATTTTCCGCTCGAGAAGACGAAAATCAGTGTTCGAATGTGGCGGCGTTCTTTTTGTGAAACACTAGACGCCACGATCACCTTCTTTTTTCTCGACCTTTCCCGCGCCAACACTCTTCGTTCATCATGACTTGTTTGATTTGTACAAATTCCAGCGCTTTAAGCTGTCATCGCTACCAAACCCGGGCGACGAAAGTTCCCGACGGTTAGGTTTTGCTGATCTACAGGAAGACTAACCGTTCGATCAAGCTTTCGCTCGTTCGCTGGTGGTTTGGAAACCTCTCACTGATCGATGGATTTCATTTTGTGAGGTTCCATGAATTGGATTAATTTCAATGGTCGATTTGTAATTGGATTTTATGTTCACAATTTATGTGTCCCGACTAGCTGCTCTACTTCTACCAATGCGGGCACTATTCATTTCAATTCGGGCAGTGTTTTCAAAGCAGAAGTTGATTAAATTTTATTGATACACTTTACGGCACAACAAGCTTGTATACGGGTGAAATCTACAATCGATACGTGCTTCCCTGCACGATAGAAATTTTTAACACATCACAAACCGAAGACAGCTTGTTCGAACAGTGTCCTTTTGCCGGCGCAGACCGTGTCTTCGACACGCTGAGGGGAAATTCAATCAATTTTCTGCTTATCAATCAGTCAACTCATTGCCCGGACAAGGCTGACATCGGACAACGACACGACAAAACATGGCGTACTTTGTCCGGAACACAAGTCGCACACGCTCTCGCAACTCGGACAAACACACTGTACACGAACAAGCTACTTCCTGCGCGGCGCTCCCTTCGGCGGCACCCCGCTGTCTGTCTGTCCTGAACCTCCCGGGCGTGGAACGGCAACCGGCCAGCAAAGGTGTGTCGCGTTCGATTGCGAGTATCGGTTAGAAACGGTAGGCAGCTTTCTTCAAGGTGCTAGATAAGTGTCAAATAGGTGAAAACGAGCTTGTTCAGTGGAAAGGCCCCGAATGATAGATCGGCCATCATCAGCTCGATAACGAGACCAGCCCCGCACGGAGTGAGGTGAATGTGGACAATAGGTAGGGAAGAGCGCGGCCTGTGCACAGCCCATTGCGGTAGTTTAGTTTTTGATGTTGGAGCTTGTACACTTGAAGAGCTTCCGGAATGGAATCGCGCTCAACTGCTCGACAATGCGACACATCGAAACAAGTCCAATTTCAAGGCTTGTCAACTTTAGGTTTAACGGTTCGCTTTGTAACACTTCAAGCAGGCGCAAAGATCAAACAGGCGATAGAAAAAAATGAAGTCAATCAGAAAACGTATGTGCGTCTCAAGGTTTGTTGATCATCGTTTTGTGGAAAAATCCAACCCATTTAAGGCTTTCAAAAATGAGTAAAAGCTCCTAGTGGCAAAGAATGTTACTGGCTTACAAACTCTCCTCTTGCTCGTGTTCTTGCTTCTAGTATTCCAACTTCAAATGTGCATAAGCAAATAAGCACGCTCATGTTGCAATTGTAGCATTCCAATGCACGATGGCTAGGCAAATATTTATTTCCCCTGACCATGCCCCATGGTACATCCGGAAAACGCGCACAATCACACACAGCGCACAGCTTCGAACACTGTGTAAATATCGCCCGAAGCGTGTTCGTCCTCCGCCAGGTTGGCTCGCGAGCATTTGCACACGTACCTGAGTGCGTATCAGATTTGTAAGTGCCTTTTACCGCTCCGTTGTCCAGCCCGCCACCGCATCTGATATGCTTGGGCTAGCACGCAGTGCTAAAGCGCAAACGGACGACCCATTCCCGCACCGGCCACGAGCACAATCGCGAACCTAATTTGAGGACATTGCATTCCGCTGGTGCGGAACTCTGTTGCGCGTGAGCGTGGACAGTGGAGTTTGCAGAGCGTAAAGTTATTACATGCATCGATGTTTTTTTAACAAAACATCACCACAACCAGACCGGCAACATAATCAACGAGGCCATCGGCCAGGGGCAGCGATACGCACATTACGTGCGGTGGTGCCAGCACAGTTGTCGCAGGCGAGTCCGGACGGCCAAACACTACCCCCATCGACTCGGTTGGTGGAGAAAGTGGCTTGGTGATAACAATGCTTTTAATTATGCAGTAAATGTTCACGATAGCAATACTATTATTTCTCTTTTGCAAACAATCAAAACAGCCACTCGCAGCCTTGGTTGCAGATAGATATTATAGGGATTATAGAACATATCTGGAGTTTGAGGAGGGTCGTTTGAAACCACTAGCAAAAGCGTTCAAAGCACGTACCAGAATAGAGAGCTTCCATCAGCCCATGATAACCAGAACTAAATTGCCTAAAAATTCGCACTCTGCTTTATCGTCATCATTTAGCAAAAGTGCATCCAACTCCTGTGTGCCTACGCGGTGGTGCTAAGCAAACATGTGCTTTGTGGTTGACTTCGCAATGACCGTCGCATGTTACTCGAACGGCGTGCTGCTCTCGCAGGTTTTGTCCCATGGCCCATCGATGCGCTGTTATCAATGACTGCGCAACAGCCAGAACGTTGTTCAATTTAGCTGGCGGGCGTAGTAAAAAAGGTAAAGCGAAAAGGTTCTCCGGGTACGTACACAACGGCAGGCTTGTCGGTCCGGGGGTTTGCGTGCGAGCTTGCTTGCTTCCTCCGTTCCGGTGTTCAAGTCTTTCCTGATAAGAAGACTCCGGGTCGCTTGCAGTCGCGGCTGTTGTTCGAGCGATCACATCGCACAAGTTATTTAGCTTATGTTTGCACATACTCAAACCACACACATTCAACACATCTTCCTCCACACACACTCAAACACACTCGTGCGAGTATTGGAAGGCTGGTTATCGATCGTGAGGACGCGGTATTTGTAATTACATTAAATTGGTTCACTTTATATGCGTACGTGATTTATAGAGTCAATATTGATAGGGAGCTTTATGGGTATGGTAGCGCTGTATTTGTCCAACGCTCTTGTGTCCTCCTATGCAGCCCCGCTCCCACACACGACGCGTTAGAAACGGTTGCCAACGGTTGATATGCTGTTGCTACGATGCACAAGTACTAGCAGCGAACCGGTAGTTCTTATTTTTATCCTTGTACGGTGTCGCACTACCCCCCGTTCGTGCAACCCATTAGGCGGTGCTGATAATACACACACAATCGGATCACCATCGCCTCATTGCACCGACCCTTCCCGACCAACCAGGGGGTGATTATGTCCGTCACGATTGATTTTGACATTTGACATGCGGTTGACAGTTGCCAATATCTGGCCGGAGGGGCACCGATACCATTGCACGTCGATTGCTTGCGGCTTAATCATGTTATTATTGCGTTCCTTCAGGTGCGTGATCTTGTCGTTGCGTGTAAGTGGCTTTCAGTGTACAAGTTTGCTCAGAATGCACCTTTTTGTTGTTTCGCTGCACGATCTCCTTCTTGAACTGAAGAGTACATGGAACACACGAAAAAAAAAAACACACACACAATTGCACCGACATGCAATTCGTTACATTTCTTAAGGTATCGGCCGCAGTTGTTCAGTCTTCGGTTGGCCTTCCATAAGCGCAATGCAATGCACAGTAATTTCAAGCGTACAATAATTTGTTACCAAGCTTTCGTCTTCCCGTTCATGCGGCAGTTAAAATTGTATGTTTCACGCAGCGCAATTGTGTACTAATGTCATCAAATCTCACTCATCCTGTTTATTTTTTGTCGCCTCTCCTTTTTCAGAGCACCACACCGACAGTTCCGTCTGCGCCATCATCACCACCGACAGCGCCAGTCGCGATGGCCGTAACGACAGTGCCCCCCAGCGCCCGGAGTGCGTCACCCTGCTCGGCCACCTCCGGCCCACCGACGTCCGGGCCGGGTGGGGCCGCAGGCAGCGGGGGCAGCTCGGGTGGACGCTGTTGCGATACGGGGCGACCCATCTTTACCGATCCCATCTCCGGCCAGACCGTGTGCTCGTGTCAGTACGATCTCATCAGCTACCAGCGGTTAGCGAGCGCCGGCATTGCCGGCCCGGGGGGTGTACCGCTCTCGATGTACAGTGCGCCCTACTCGCCGGAAACGATGGCCGCCTACTTTCCGGCCATCGGTGCCGATCAGGCTCCGTTCTATGCGAATCCAGCGGTAAGTTATGTTTCAAATACTTTTTTTTACTGTTCATCGACAGTTCAATTACAAGCTCTGTTATTTCTGTTCAATCAATTGAGGCTAGAAAGAAAAGCCAAACGTTGTTTAACATGTTGTACAATGACACCCATCTGCACAGCTCGTTTTGAAAGTGTAACATTTAAATGTTCAAAAATTTAAACAAAACCCGAATCTGAAACTTTATTTTCATTGTATGAGATTCACGTCGTTACATCAGTTATATGAGGGGTGATATAACATTAGAGTTTGTTCGTTAAATTGTTTTCGGCTGAAATGCAACAAAACAACATACATTCTCTACCATTGTCAGTCGTTACATTTCCAATAGAAAAAATATAGCATAAGCTACAAAATCATTTCCAAAACAGTCCCACAAAACCTATGTTATTGTTTCACAATTTTGCACTGGTTGGAATTTTTTCTCCCGTTTGTAAATTTCATTTCACCCCAAAAGTTCCACACAATACAGAAGCATAGCAATGAAGCGATACTGAAAACGGTAGGAACAATCCACCGGAACAAAAACGTAACTCCCAAAAGCCTCATGCAACGGTATATTTTGTACAATCTGTGACTTTACGCGGGTGTTTTTTTTTATGATTTTAATCCTGTACTACCGTCATTCACATCCACACATCTATTTTTCGATAGGAAGAGAGCGAGAAACATAGAAAGCGGTACGGCGAATTCCGCTCAAGCCGTCCGCATTTTTTGCAGTGAAATATTATAACCCTGCCTGCATGGGACGCAATAACAACAAAAAATGCTCACATTTTTCACAACACACTCTCATGTTGTGAAGGTGGTGAAGACATGTTATAAAATCTAGTTTTTTGTATCACTGACAAAAACGCAGACACACACACACACACACACCCTTGGACACTAGTGCAGGGTACGGTGTGGTGGTTTCGGTACGATATCTGCCATGTTCGTATGGATGTCGGACATCCCCAACGGAGCGAGGAAAAAGAAACCCCTCACCGTCCGGGCACACTCGACACACTATCGAATCGCAGTCCGCTCGTGGTGCTTCCGTTGGCTATTCTGTGATTGTTCGCATCGTTTTGTAAGCATCTGTGTACCGTGTACTTTTTATGCTTTGGTGCGTGTTATTCTTCATACGTTGCCACAAAAGATAACCACTATGAACATGACCATAATGTGGACATACGGTGGGCAGATATGACGTTATTAACAACGACTGTGGTTAGCTAACGTTGTTAACGTAGAGATATTTGATCTGTTGGCCAATCACAGCATAGGTTTGACATTTCTCGCAACATTTTTTTTTTTGTAAATATTTTCAAATTTTCCACCAGTTTAAATTATATAACAAATACAATCCCTGGTTTAAACATTTGTTCACTGACTCCAATCCATTAAGGAGTGGCAAAGCGTGACACCGAAACAAAGATTAACATACATCAAACGTGCAGTTTCGTGTTTATCTCATAATCTCCCGACAACACGGGAAGCTTTCAAATCATCATCATATCTTACCGGGGCATGATGATGATTGAATCAATAAAAAAATTACCATCGATTAGCATAAATAATGTCTTAATTTAATCAAATGTTATGTTTATGCCTTCCAAATTTCCCGTTCTTGATTCCGGTTCAGGTCTCCGCGACATAGCTTACAGGGATTTAGCTTTTCTCTTCTGCTCTTCACCATACGCTTTGGCAACACATTGAGCATGAAGTCCAGCTCTTCGAGTGTTGCTTTTGCTCGAAATATTCGAAAACCGTTCCAGGCTGCTCAACTGCAGCACGGTACCGTCGAAAAATTTATGAATAATGCCCAATCAATTTATGTCGCCGACCAATCTCCACACCAACGTACTGCGCGTACCTTCTTCCCGGGACAGTATAGCTGCGTAAGCTGACCCAATGTCGGAACGGAAAAAATCTCCCTGTTTTTTTTTCCTCCCCAGCCTACCCTATTGTTGTTAAGCCCCACTTCCATTCACCCCTAACGAGCGTAAAGCGATTTTTTCTTGAATGGAACCATATTCAAGCTTAACGCATCGAAGCGAATGCACGGAGAGCGCGAGAGAATACGTATTTACGGATAAACACAACCTCCAATGCCCAACCAACATGACAGCACATAACGCAGCGGGGTGGAACGAAATGATTCGAATTCGATTGTCCGGCAGCTTCGCACGTCGCTTTCGGTTGCGTTGCCGATGCTTTCGGTGGCTTCACACGGCGGAGACTTCTCAGACGCAACCGTCGAGGGGAAGCTCTGGAATGTCCACACTTTGCTGCTCAATGCTCTGCGAAGAGATGTTTGTTTTGTTAGATCCGGGCAGCTTACATCGAACATGAATGAATATCGTCCGGAGCGCGGTGTGGAGAGATCGCGATCGGCTTGTTGTTAATGTTGTTGTTACGTACCGGCAACGAGGTCGGGGGATGGATCAGCGAAGGGAAAAGTAAACTAAACAGTATCATAAATTTAAGGCTTGTTAATAAAATGCATGATAACTATAAATTTTTTGACGTTCTGTTTACATTTCGTTCCCCGCCTTGCACCATCTCTGCGTTTGTCAGGTGAATGTGGCCATTCCTTCACCGCTTTCATCCACCCTGGACAACGATACGAATGCTTCTAGGCTGAGAGGAGAATAAAGGAATGAAAAGAGTGTAGTTAAGCGGCTGATTTTGTAAAGGGGCAGCCTTTATGCGTCTGCCTGGAGCAGTGTCGTTCGATTAGGTGGTGGTATCGTTCCGTTCTTCTCGACCCACAATGCGTCATGGTCTATCTGCTCGCTTTATCCTCCACTTTGTGTCGGTTTGGCCTTCTTGGCAGCTCATTTTCTTAAACGATCATTGAAAGGTGCTAATCTATTTTTTAAATGCTCGTTGGAATACTAAAGCGAAAGCGATTGTTTTATGAAGTTGTCCTGAAATACTAAACGTCCGATGCCATGTAATGTTTAAACTTTACAAAAAATAGTCTAGGACACTTTTATGCAACTATTATAACTATTACTATGCAACTATTTTATTTGTGATCGATTTACTCACTTCAACATAAATCAGACAAATGGTTGTCAACTTAATATTTAAAACATATTCCCGCGTGCCCAACACACATGCATAATGATTACGAGGCCTGCTTTATGACTTCATTTCTTCTGTTCTGTATGCATCCACTCATCGAGGAGAGTTTTCAGCAGCAACAAGAGGTACGATGAGTGACGATGTTTATATATTTTTATGAATCAATTATGCAATGACACACATGTTTTATGTCTTTTTTATGACCCTTCCTGACGGTCGACTGATCATTATCTTGTAAATGCTGTGGTGAAGTTGTTACCTTTGACTTGGCTGAAAACTGAAGGAAAGTCAACACTTCAACCCGTTGCTTTTAACAATGTGCACGAAAGAAGTAAAAGCTTAATGTTTTGACCGATCACCAATCACCTGTCATGAAAGTATTTCTGTCTGTATGAAATGAACTTACCCACGATAGATAAACATCCTTCCAGGTGGACAGAATTAGGAGAGAGGAAAAAAATGAAGAAACCACTTCCTAGCCTCCCTTGAGGGACGAAGTGATGTGATCCTTGCTATCTTTATTTCCATCTCAAGCTTCCTTGCGGGTGAATGTTTCAACCTAGGAGCTCGATGAAGTAATGATGAGTAAGAAATGTTACCAACAACAGCTCCCATTTCCTCATGCGTTGACTGGATTATTGACTGGAGTATATATTATCCGCTCAACAGTGTCAAGCCCAGGGAATGATGGTAGGAGGTAAACAAAAACCTATCCTGAGCGAGGAAATAAAAATATGGCAGTAATAAAAATAAAAATTACGTTTATGCACGTATAATTTATCTTAACCATCTCCTTGACAGCCTCTAGGGTAATACGACTAGAGCAACTCGGGCTAAATTGGGCGTAAACAGAAAAGGTTCAGCTTGTTTTTTTTTTCGCCCCACTCACACACGCTACATTAGAAAAGGAAAGAATTTCTAAATCGAAGGTTTTTACTACAATCGCTCCGTCAAATCGAATCATGCTCTCGCATTTTCCCCCGAGAGGCAATTCACTTCACGAGTCAGTGTCTCTTGACTGACAATATCTAGCCCGTGCTATAGAGCTTAAACACTGTGTGCATGCATAATTTATGAAGAACTAGCCGAAAGCACTTGGTGCGGAAGTGCAGAGCAGTAGGGAGGACAGAAACAAGCAGGATGCAGGAAAAGAATAATACATCGCACCAGAACACTGAAACACTGAAAGGTTTAATGTTTTGAAACAGAAAACTCAAATTTTCAGTTTCCGCATGCATATAACCATTCGGGCTTTTCCTTCCATATGTGTGTGGGTGAGTTTGTATATGAGTGTGTGTTTACTTTTCTCCTTCTTTCATTCGAGTCTCCCCAATTTTACCACCCTGAGACGTGGATGCAAACGAAAGATTGTTCGGTTTATGGTGCCCAATGTGAGGAGCCTCAAAATGCACGGTAATATGCTTAGCGTTTACAACCTGTTTACGATGATGACGGTGGTCCGTGGTGCGTGGTGTGCGGTGTAGAGTTTTATGACTTCATTTGCCTGGTACCCCCTTCCACCCTTCCCATCTCATCCATCTGCTTGGCGCCTGTTATTAAGGGCTAGTGTGTAGTTTTTTGCTTCCACCCAGGAGCCTCCACGGTATTGCATTGTTCCATTGATACTGTGATGCATCTGAACGCTAGAAGGGAGTAAGCGATAAAATCCCACCGCCCAAGGACATGGTCAAATGACAATTGTTTTATGCTTCAATTGCGTCCACTTCACTCTCCCGGATGTGTGTGAGTGGGTATGTAAGAAGCTTTCGTTGCGGATCGGGATAACTACTACTATAGAGCAGTGGCGGAAAAAACACAACCCCCAGAGCTGTATAACAATCAAACAAACATTTCGCGTTCGTCGTCTTGTGAGGTCTTTGGACGCGATTGCTTAGGGTGGATCCTAGGGGCATGCCAGGAAGGGCTGAAGGAAAGGCAACGGAGCGCTGGAAAACGACGCGGTAGATCCACAGACTCCAGACGACGCTCTCGATCGGCTTAATCGTTGACCACCGTGGTGGTTGTTTGTATTGTAAAGTACGCTAACATAATATGGCCTGTTCGAACACGGTTCGCCTCATACAATAACATAAACTGTTTGCAACGTGCAGCGTCAGCCACAATTGCTTCGCCGTACCGAGCGTGATCTGTTTCTATGGAGCGGCCGTACGATCATGCCCGAGATCTGTGGCCAATCGATCAAACTTCTTATGGCGCTGCTGAAGCTGGAACCTCGGCTGCCACAGAAATTTTAGCAAAAATATGCCGCTCTGGATTTCTGGTAGCAGGCACCATGGTTTGTTTAGCCTCCAAAGTCACGTACACCAAAAAGGGGATGGAGAGCAGGGGATCTTACAGTGCTAGTCGTTTGCAGTAATGTGAGTGTTTATGCTGCAAACTATCATAACCCTCCAGGGACGGGGAAAAGAAAGAGAGCAAAATATAAGGAATAATACAAATTCCGAACCTTTGCTTGCCCTGTGTGGGCTATACTTTTTTCGGCTTTGCCGACTTACTGTTTGTGTTTACTTTCTTATTTGTAAAATTATGAATGATTGCACTGTAGTCGTACCCTGCCTGGATTCGTTTATTTGCGCGAGGATGCTTTTCTAGTTGCACGCGTACCAATGCAAACACACAAGTCGTGATTGTTGGATAATGCGCACGTTGTAACATTGCTGTTCCTCGCGGTGACCTCGCGATAGCCAGTCAAACTGCACGCAATGTGCGCTTGTGAAGGCACAGCAGCTCAGCGGTGTTGGTGGCCATAAATAAAATATCATCCGGTCCGGTGAAATGGATGCATTCGCTGGCCAGTAAACCAGTTTGGCGAGGTTAAAAAAAGTGCACGATTATTTACTACCGTAGTTGACCTAACGCAATGTCAAGGATTTGCATTTTCGGTCTGGGCCAGAAAAGGGGACTGTCACTGTCCAAAGGCCTATCTGTCTGTTGACTTGTCTGTCTGGCTGCTTGTTTGTTGATTTGTTTAGTTGTTTGTTTGCCACCGGTTGGTTATCTTGTGCTTTGGCACGCTATGATAGCGTGAAACGTTTTAAAAATAATGTCACACTTTTCTCTCTTGCTACTAACTTCATTATAGAGATACTAAGGCAACGCTAAACGCAGTTATCTGCTTGTTGCAGTATACTTACGTCGCACGAGTGCAATTTGAATATTAAAATGTTTATTTTGTTATTTTAATGGTTGTCAGTTTGTTTATATTACACAGTAGTTAAAGAAGAGCTATAATGGAGAGCCATTTTGTTATCAAAGCTGAAATCAAGTTTTTAAGATTTAAGGATCCGTTGCAACTACAATTATATTGTTCATTAGTGCATTATTGTTTATCATCATTTAACATTCAAGCATGTTCAATTTGAACAACCTAAGCACTGTTTACCTTCCTGCTTTAATCTATAGTGCCTAAGGTGGCAGAACCCGTCAGCGTGTTAGAGCGTGCCCGTGCGCGAGGTTACTGTAACACAAGGCTAATAATCCCGCCTGACCCCTACGAACGCGGCGACAGCAGCACACATGCCGGTAGATGCGTTATTTAGTAATCACAATAAGACGCTCACAGCTCAGTACACGCATTTGCAGCCAAAGACCACCGAGGGTTTAGAAGCAAAAGCGATGCCCACCGTGCATGCCCTAATCGCGAACGAAACTATAACACTCCCCTACCCTTCGCGCCCGCCTTATCGGGGCGTACAGGGCGCGCAAATAGACGCGATCATCCATCGGGGTTCGGGGCGGGAGAAACCAGCGATACCGAACGAACGAATGACAACAGTATACATGGCATAACAAATACTGCCACTCGTTTGAATTATTGCCGTATTTTTTGTTATTGATCCCTCGCAGTAATTCACAAAACCCCACTATCACCACGCTACACGCCAATCGTGATCGTGGTGGAACTGTCCCGGTATGTGTGTGTCCCTTCGCTGCTCTAGCGAAGCTGCATGTTCGTAATTTGTTTTCAATAAAATTAATTACGTGTCAGATTCAGTGTAAACGTTACAGCAACCAACTACAGCCGACTGGGCCGACTGGTCTGACTGTATCAACGCTCTGGCGCATCCTACAGTGACGTCTGGCGGGTTTTGTGCGATAAGCGGCACGATCTCCTGGCGTTGGGGAGCATTCGAAGGTGCTCGATGTTCCGGCGAAGTGTCAATCTATCATGTACGACCTCGCTGACCTGCCGAATGTCGGCATCTCACTATCAGTGTCGACCCACGAACACATATGTTTCGGTGTTGCTTCCCGCACTTTGAGGCGCCATGGAACCGCTGATGTGATGGAATGTACAGCTACGAAGAGTGAAAATATAAAAAAGCGTCCACGGTCCGGCCTGTCAAAATGCCCAACCGAATAGGTTACACACGCGCCCGCCGCATAAAAACACCAAGTGTGATTTTAATTGGCTGGCGTCATCAGTCCGTGCCGTGGCGCTTCTGTCTTTTGATAATGGCTGGCTCCACGAAAACCGGTGGCAAACATAAATAACAATAATTAGGGTGTCCTACTGAATCCGAAACCATTGCTCCACAATTAGTGATCCGTTGGTGGAGGTTACTTGGTTCCAGTTATCAAGGCGCCTCTAAAGCCGGTTGTCGGATCTGTACCCGTATGATACGAGGGAGCATCGTGCTCGTGATTTGCTCACTGTCGAGTATTTTTGCGCAGAAACCCATTAATCATAGGAAAATGTAGAGCAGTGTTGCTTTCTATTCTATTTTTACATAATGCTAGTAAAGCCAACGTGTCAGTTACAGCAAAAATTAATCGATTTTTCGTTCTTCATTCTTAACAACAGGCTGCAGGTATCGATCTGAAAGAAAACCTTGCCGCTGGTGGCGCTCCGTGGCCTTATCCTTCCGTCTACCATCCCTACGATGCGGCGTTCGGCTATCCCTTCAACTCGTAAGTATCCTCTGCCTAGCCAAATCCGCTCTATTATTACGGGAGTAGATTATCTGGGTCGTCCTTGTGGGTGGACGAGTTTAAGCGACATGAAATGTGTTCGAGTGTATGTGTGTGAACCTCATGAACAAAGGTGCAAAAACTTGACAGCTTGTTGGGTGGATAAACAGCCAACGCCAAGAATTAGTCTCTCGTTAATCTTTCACACCAAAGAACACGACCAAGAAACATGTGTTTTGCTATTCCTCCGAGCCACAACAATCTGACTTGTCTTGTGATTGCAAGAGCCGCTTTTTTCCTCTTTTCCTGGTCGTTAAAAGCAGTCTTGGTAAAGTTGATTAATTAGGTTAGGAATTACATATTCTACGCTGTTCAGGAGCAAACGGGGCACCCATCATTCCGGTGTCGTTTTCATCACCTTCAACTGCGTCGATGGTGCACACGCACACGCCATCAGTACGTGCGGTGTTTGCTTTCATGTGACAAACTTCTAAGCAATTGCTGCCGCCAAAACCCGTTGATGACAAATTTACGATGACTCCCGCCCCCCCGGTAAAGGAAGTGCACGTGTGTGATGTGAACAGAGTAACGTTATGTTTTCAGCTAGCTGCAGGCCAGATCCGAACCCACCAAATCCCTTTGATCAGCTAACACTTTGCGGTATCGGTGGACACTTTTATGAAGCGGACGTGCGATGCGGTCGGTGCTGTCTGTTTCGTACGTTTATTCTTTACGGCATCTCGAGAGCTTGCGAGTGTCAGTCGGCCTGACCGTGGCCGTTCGGCTTGCGGTAACGGAAAAGAAAACACCGCAATCATAGCGCAAACAGCTTGTCCACAGCGGAAGGACGGAACAGCGGGTGCAAGCTTCGATAAATTAGTGATTGATTTTCTGAGCGCTACCGCCTTGACGCCCTTTGACTTAAGACGGACTTAAAACAAACACTTGTTCGGCAAACAAACTGTTTATCAGTCGCCACTGCGTCCCCTGTCCCGTTGCTCTCACGCACGACATCCGCACCTCCGGTCACTGGCGAGCGATGAGTGATTTACCGATTTTCCGCTCGTTTTGTGTTGTTGCTTCGGAAATCAAACAGACCGCCGCCCTTGCAAAGTTGACTTTGCGATTTGTCTTAATACACGAGTTGCTTTTTGAAGTGCGATTGCTACTGTATCGTAGCGCGGTGCAACGTTAGGTGCGTTATGAAGATAGCGGTGCAATTTGCCACTGCTTATGGCTGCGTCCAGCAATGGCCACTGTTGAGCAGTGGCAGTCGGCAGTGGAAACACATTTGTTTAAAAATCACCCTCACAAAATGCTCGAGGAAATTGTACGGCTCTGTGTAATCCTCTGTTAGATTAACACATCAAGACAGTCATTAATTATAGCTTCAACCAACCGCCCCACCAACCCGATCAACAAACACCGAACGTAGAAGTACAACCAGCGCATCTTAATTATGCAGCAAATGTTTTCATTTAATTAAAACATTGCACACCAACCTCTCCCATGTAGCCAAATGTGGGCAGTGCAGCAATCTTCTTGCGTTCGTTATTTCTTTTTGGGCAGCTAAGGGTGCCTCTTTTGCCAAGCTCGGTGTTAATGTACTGTTCGTTTTGATACTTGAGTCGCTTCATTTCGTTATAATGCCCGTGCGTCACACAAGTCGCTTGTGCCCTCCGACAGAGGATCATACACATGTTTGCTAGTGCGACAATACCAATGACTTTCTTTTTGAGCGAATAATGGCCGAACTGAAGAGAAAAAAAATACACTCCGTCATTTTTCCGACGGTAGCGGTGAATATGAATTATTGATGCGTTTATTACGCCAATTTATTATTCCGTTCCATGTCAATTCCTGGTAATATTGTATCGCTTTCGCAGTTGCGGTATTGACACCAGGGCACGGGTTGGCCACATGTCAGGCGTTAGTGCGCCCACTGGACTATTGTTTCGCACGGGCAACATATCACGGGCTGAGGAAAGGGTTTGTATGTTTAACAAACGTGGTGCGATGTGCGTTAGGAAAGGGAATGGAAACATTACACAGTGTAGAAAACAAAACCCCCGAAAGAGGCACGAAACAAAATGAGCTATCGTGAATCGTGTTTGATCCATAATAAGATTGGTAAATGAATGGATGGTTGTTATGTGGATGAAATCAAAATGAGACAAAGCCCCGTGCCATGGCTGTGCCTGTTTTTTTTTTCTTTGTTTCATTGCTACCAAATGTCTAACTGATTTTAATATAATTTTGACTCTTCTGATGGCGAATTTCATGATTGCACAATGCTTCACTGTAACTGTTCCACGGCTTCCGGCATATCAAAATTTCCCTCTGAAACACACGAACCAAAATGAAACAATTGTCAGTGTGGTGGAACTTTTTACCTCGAGTTGCCGCAAAACGTGTGGTTTTAAGATTGGCTCAAGATGGCCATCTGCACGATGCAACCGATTGAGGGTTTCCCTTGTCAGACAAAAAGTGACGCTTCGACGTTTAGATGTACTCTTCGACCAAGCCGCCGTAGCATCCATCGTGCCCGGTGTCTATCATCAAAATCCCTGATAAGATCCAGCATTTCCTTCCATTCAACCTCCCTAACCTGATGTGACTGATCACATCAACCAAGCGATGCCTGACCGAACGCTCTTCAATTTTTCACGAAGCACGAAGAACCCGCCTGTCAAGCGGGTCACTTCCGATAAGGGCGTGAAATGAAGACAGAGCGGTCGGCTGTCGGCGGGCGGTTCAGTGGGATCAGATCCGCTTAAATCCACCCCATCGGTGTGGTCTGATGGCCATCTCGCTGAAAATGGGAAGACACAAAAAGGTGACGACCGCGAAGCTGTCCAAACCGGAAACGAACCTTACGACAGCGACACCTACCTTAGCTACGGGGTTGCCCACTGCCCGAAAAAGGCACAACGCAACCCGATAGAGCAGGTTGCAGTTGGTTGGCTGGCTAGTGTTTTCGTGTCACGATGCGCGCGCGCGCGCCCGTCAACCGCTAATGAATTGAAACCCAAACTGGTGGGCTATTGCAACCAGCGTTTTGCCGAGCAGAGAATAAATCAATCTAACCCAACTTGCGGGCTGTGAAGTGAAGAACCACACGGGAACAAAAGGGAGATTTATCTAGTCGAGAGATCTTTCCACGATGCTATCGCTTCGTAATGGAGAGGGGCTGAGCACCTCGAAGGTGCGGAATAAGGGATGTTTCGTGTGAGTGTTTCTTTTTTCTAGAGTCGATTTTTGAGCTCAGCAACACACCTGTCCCTTTTACACGGAACATGGTGACTAATTCTTCACCTTGTCAATGAGCGTAGCGGAAATTAAAAAATAATACACAACAGTGAAAACATTCAAAACATGTCCTAGTTTGTGTACGAAAGATCAAATCACTTAATGGATCTTAATTCCGTGAGCTCCAACATTTGAAAATGTGTTCCAAATCCATATCTACCTGAAAGTATTTATCATAAACTTACTTCCAGTATAAATGTTTCACTCTTTTAGCTATATCATCGACAGCCTGCTTTGTGCTGAAATACAGTTAGCTGGCACAATGCTGTTGCAGCTGCTTCTCAGGCTACCTTACCTCGGTTGCAGTTCATTAAGAATTTAATCAACTCCTTCCTACCATTCTACCGTTCGATTGGATTACATCGTTCATTGATTATCCGTAAACGAGTTTGCTTTTTAATTTACATCTCATGTATTCTCCGGTAACCGTGAAGTAACGAAACAGGCATGTTGCCCAAAATAAAAATCGGTATCCTGCAAAAAACAAGATCAGCCACATAAAAAATCGGCAACTACGCCAATGACGTACCTGAAGGATTCCGATTCGTCATGCAGTTTGTCGTTTCTTTTTAATCAGGATTACATGACGGAGTGGAGACACATTTGCAGATTCTCATCGCATACGGCAAACGTACAACCTTATTGAACTGAACCTGCATCATTATGAATGCATTGTCACTCGATAATCCATTCGCCAAACACAGGGTGAGATTGCCAGGAATGGATTTTGCACCTATGCATGTGTTTATTTATATTGTATATATCCCTTTATTTAAAGCATATCTGTTCGTTACGCCACACTGCTAAAAGTAACAGCACATTTACATGGAACATTACATGGCCTTGTGAGTTGAAAACGGTCTTCGAAATTACCATCGAAACGGAAGGAGATGATTGAACAAAAAATGGATAAAATCACACCCCATTTTTAATTCGACAATTTCCATTATATCATTTCATCCTACCTCTCGTTGGTTTTGGTTATGCTTTACTCGAGCATCTGTCATTTTTTGCAACGCTACCAAAAATGCCATTTTCTTGTTTAATGAATTTTTTAGCTCTATTTCATGGACTGGAGCCACATTTGGACGATCGAAACTCGCAATCGACGTGTCGAACGATTTGTAAAGGAACCATTTTCGATACTTAATACTTGCGTTCAGTTTTCAGTCCAAAATTTTGATCCTGTTTTTTTGTAGATCCCTATTCAAATACAAATCTCCATACTACTGCAAAAATGGAACTCATAGTATGGATCGTCCATTTCACGTATCGTTCTTCGTTCTTCGCACTTCGTATGGCGAATAATTGCTATACGCCATTATTTTCCATCAAAAGTCAATCAAGCGTTTGGCGTGTACGAGATTTACTGTTGACGCAACCCCAGAATTTCTCAACCATTTCCGTTCATTTGTCACCATTCGGCAAGCGCTTTCGTTTATTTATTTATTTATTTTTTTTTGTTTAGAAGCAGGACACTAGGCTTCCGTAGGAAACGAGTTGAAAACTGATGGCTCATGCCTCCGAGTCAGACGAAGAAGAATTATCGTCCGTTGACCATTAGTGGACGGTTTCCAAGCGTTAGATAAGCGCATCCAAATGGGTTAAGCGTATAGGTGCAAAATGATAAATTCATACACAGCTAGGCCACCGTCTGGTGGCGGATTTCCAACCTCCATCCAAATCGATCGGTAGAGAATGATTGACTTGCAGTGCATGCTGTCGATTTGCGTCCATTAAGCCACAGCCACAGTGCAGTGGTGCCAAATGAAGAGCCCTCGCGGTGGTTGCGGGATGTATGGATTTTTTTTTCTTCCTTTTTCTCGCTTTGTCTTTGTTCCGGAACGCAGCGGCAAGATAACGCTTCTTCACATCGATCAGTGAAGCCACATGCAGCACAACCGGCGACGACCGATAAATCATGCAATCACTACCAACCGGACACTCCAAACGGCTGAATTGGCGTAATTTATCTCTTTTATCAGTAGAAGCGTTTGAATATTTATTCCGCCGCCCATATGCATATCCACGTGCAATACCGCCGCCCCACTGTAACCCGGTCGCGAGTGCACCGGGCAAAAGTGCAATCCACGACCACACGGCAATCAACCATTACCCTGTTAGTGCAGCTGGAGGTTACACAGCGCGGGCAGGCAAAATTTACAACGATATAAATTGTCAACACCTTGCACAGTTCAGTGATCGTTCATCGCGATCGCACCGTTGCAATCGGGACGATGAATTTCCTTCGAAAGCTTCAAACCGCCCCATCATCCCGCCGGTCATCAGATGGGGGCAGATGGGCAAATGCACCACTGGCCATGATGGTTGGCATTCGCTGACGGTGCCATAAAATCGGCATGTTCATTATCCTGTACCGAACGTGAAATGCAAATGCGTTACGTTCCCGGCGATGCCCCAGACGACGACGACGGCCACACGATGTCACCGCCGTCGAGTAACTATTAATTTGTACACTTTATTAAGTAATATGTATTAATTTAAAAGGAAAGGCCTACATATTTGTCGTCCCCGCGCCATCTTTCGGACCGGGCTCCTCCAGCGCCCACCGTCCTCCGTTCGGGTTGACAAAGTGTCCGGGGGACAGTGTTTAGTTTACCTCGACGCACGAGAAGACCCACGTTCGCCCCGGCTTCGCTCGTGTCGCCCAAAGTCAAGCGGTTTAATTGGCAAAAATGTGACTAGATGCAAATTGCTCCACTGCCTGTTGCAAGTATGTGTGTGAGTGTGCAAGGACACGGACTGAAAGCTAAATTATGAGGAACGATCTGTTTGATGGGCGGCCTGTTGTGTCGTTGTTTGAGAGCAATAAGCGCGAAACCGACATGGCTGAATACTAATTTGCGGATATCGCTTCACATTAATCAATTACTTTATTGAATTTGAAACACTGAACGACGCCGATGCTGGAGATTGATTGGGGTTTTTTGTTTAATTTGTGGTGCACTCTAATCTCGAGGTCAGCCCATTTTGTGGGCACATTTTACACGATCACGACTAGCTGTTATGATTTTAGATAATTAAAATACCTCTCTCAAAAAAACCGACAACCAATGAGCCCAAGTTTTAGTGTGCCTTGTTTTGTTTAACTTTGTAGCATTTAACCCCCAACGGTTGATTGAGCTTCCGCTGATCATCAAACTATCGCGGCTCGAAAGTAAAGGCGAGTTTTATGGCACTGGCCATAAGAATTTCGTTGGAGGCCCCCGACATCCCCATTAATACATTATCGTACCAATCGACGTCCTCAACAGCTTCATGATACGGTCATTTGCTGGTAGAACGAAAAGGGTTTTCATTTACTGCACGGTCGTAAAATGGAAGTCGAATGAAAACCGCACCTCAACCAAGCACGCACAATCAGCGATCATCAAATGGAAATGACTCGGGGACTCGGACGCTTCGGCAGCCTCGTAAAGCGTTAACTAGCATCTAAAAATGTGATGGTTAACCATGGTAAGCCGTTGCGTTATGTTGATGATTTAATATTTCCCTTGCGTTGGAAGTCATTTTTAACATTTATTCAATATCATTTGTCTACTTATGGATGTATTTTTAAATGTTCTGATGGGGCCTTAACAGCCGTCCAGGAAGCTAACGTAATGCTTAAACATCTATTGTTACTGGTCAGAAAACACATAAGGTACGCACTCAATCTTTATGGATGCAATCGATCCTCACAGCATTACGTTACTTTGGCGATACCTCAGACGAACCTCAAAATGTCAATTCCATTCGTTTCACCAGTGGAGCGTTTGGATTGATAATGAGTCGTTCACGCATCGGCACAGAATTCGACGCATACGATTACCCTGCAGGCATATAGCAATACTAATTATTCAAGTGTGTCGCTACAAGCTGTTTCCCGTTTAAAAAAATAAAACAGAAACACACACAGCCAGCAGCAAACAACAAAACAGAAAGCAAAGGCATCCCTTCCATTCAAGGCCGCCTAGCATTCCGATGCGTTCAATTCCATCGATGGTTTCATCGACTTTGGCCAAATACGACAACGACTTGCGGTAATGTATTACTAATAATTCAATTGATTAACAATTAACTTACCGACGGACGGCTCCTCCGTCCGTGTTCGTGTCGCTCATTGTACAGAGCAACAGAAACACGGCACAAAAGAAACCCTACAACCCCGGCAAGCCCTCTGCGTAACAAAACAGGCTGCACGCATCGCGCGCTTCGACTGACAAGTTTATGACGACGATTGTCATCTGTTTGAGTGGTGATTTTCGAACGAGTTGCGGCAGATTTTTCAATTCGATTTCGGTTTGCTTTTTAAACTCCGTTTTTACTCACGATCACTTCCCGTGAAAAAAAAAACACACACACACAGGCCAAACGGTCACGCCGAGTTTTTTAGCGGAATCGGTAAGATCGGTTGGTGAATATTAATGAACATGATTGGGATGTGTGTCTATGTGTCTGTTTATTTGATTGAAAATTGATGCACATCAAGAAAGGATGGGGTAAACGGGTACATCTAGGGCAGGCGTAAAAGAAGCATTCAATCATTAGATGTCGCGAGCGGAACAATCCATCATTCCCTTTACGCGACTGACTGGTGTCCAAATTTGAGTGACACTTGTTTGCCGTTTAAACGATTCATTATCGTGTTTTCTACGCGGTGGTAGGGATGGTGAAGAATTCACCATAGAATTATGCAAAACCCCACCGCGTATCGTAAGCTAGCTTTTGTCTGTGCGCTACCTGTTCCATCGCAAGCAAGCGCTCATCAAAGCTCATAACAGCACCTATTATGAGTGTCATAAAATGCCTCCAGGGAGTCCATACTAAGTGGTAGAAGACGCGCGCTGGAGAAAGTTTACATACAATTTAAGCCACCGGCTATCGGGAATGGTATTTTTTGATACGTTCTTTTTCGTTTGCTCAACCAATGAAACATATCATATTCGTCTGCTGTTGCTCGTTCTAAATTCCGTTTGTGGGTCATGCTGCTTAGGTGTGACCAGACAAGCGCTAGCTAACGTGCCTTATTATTGATTTACGAAGCACCGTGCACAGAATTGAGTTGATTTCCAATCATGCTCACCAGTAATACACAAGAAAAAAACGGGTGCTTCGTATCGAAAACGGGAAATAACAGCGATCCTCACGGAGAACAAACCTCGAGAGGGCACAACACATTCCACCAGTCGTGAGTAAAACGAATCATCCGAACTGAATATCAAAAAACCGAAAGACGTACATGGAAATGAATGAAACCCGAACAACACGTAGACTCCGGGGCAAGGAGACGGTTGAAGTCGAAGGCCATGATTGAGACCGAACCGTGGACATAAAATAATACAAATTATCGAGCGTGACAGGAAGATGACCATTTATAATGTTTTAATAAATATGTTCCACTGCGCAGAACAATGTCGCACGGTCCAAAACCGATGCCTCACGCAATCGAAATCGATCGTTCGCCCGTCCACCCTGTTCGTCCGATACCGATGGTACCGATCGCGTAAAAGCATATTCGCCACGTTTGCATGCGGTCCGTGGGCTCGCAGCAAACAGTGTATATACATATATATGGGCACGTTCACTTTGGCCACCCTCGGGGAAGGAAGCGATGTATCAAAAACAGCAGTGACACAAGCGCAGGATGTCGTACAATTGTGTTTTGAGTGACTTTTTTGTTTGTTTTTGCATGGTTGCAGCGACACCTCCAGGATGCTGTGGGTCGGGAATTTGCGGGAAGTTGCATATTGTTCGGGTAATTTTGCTCAAATTTACTCATCTATTTTGAAGGCAGCTTTACCCAAAAAAACGCATACAAGCATCTCATTCTTGCTCCCAATTTGCTAGTTAAGCTCTTGTAATTCCCTGCCCGACCGCAGTGTCAAAAGATTTCATTATAATGTCACACCATCAATTCGGAATGCGCTGGGAAATTTATGCCTAACGCTTCTTGCGGCTCCCGATTCAACGTGTGCAATTTAAATTCATCGCTTGCAAGACAATAATCGCACACTCTCACTCTCGTTTGCCGGCTTGTGCGTGTGTGTGCGTGTGACTGTCTAGTACAGCAATAGACACCATTGCTATTAATTTCGTTACGCTCTTTAAGCGACACGCCGGTTGCTAAACATCTTCACTACACATTCCATGATGTCTTGTTTTGCGAGTAGTAGTACCCTCCCCGGGAAGTACTACTGCTGCTTAATGGGTTGAGGTTTTTACGACGCAATCCGCCGTACGTCACGGGCATTAGCAGCCGATGTTACGCTCCATTTCACTGCCAGATACATGTGACCTGGCCGGGTGGAATGGAGGGCTATTTTTCATACCCATTTGGAGCGAGTGGGGCCTCTCACAGCACTCAACATAGCATGTTGTTGGAGTCGGAGACGCTGCTAAACTATCACGCCTCGCATGCAAATGTTTGCTAAGCTCAGTTTGCAGGAAGGAAAGCATGCCCGCGCAATAATTACCATTAATTATATTCTTATTAAATGAAAAGAGAGCTCTTATTCAGGCAAGAAAAGCGATAAGAGCAGCCATTGGGGCATGGGTTCAACTACCCGGCACATGCAAATTTTTGCCAATCTCACACAAAGAGTTGGCATGTTAGTGAGACGATTAAGCGAATAAGAGAACTCATTGTACGAAAGCGGAGAGGATCAATCTGAAGTCATCAGGGCAGGCTTGATCGTGACATCGTACAACGGCACGGCACGCATGAATGGCGCGTAAAACAACACGAAAAGACAAACCCAACTTTCGTCTTTCGTGTCCAGCCCCATCCAGTTCAACAAACGTTGCTTTGTTTGCCAGCAGTATATTCCTTTCCTGTGTCTGATTTCTGAACATCAGCACCATGTCGGACGGGGTACATATTTCATGGCTCACTAACTGCACTGCCAGTGCTGTGGAGGAAAACGCGCGCACAGCCACAGTAACCGATCAACCCAAACCATCGGCGAACCAACTGCATGATTCTGATAATTGCTTAAATGTTCTCCTCAATGTCGAGAATCAAATCAAGCTTGTGGTTAACGCGTATACAGCGTATGGCGCTTTCGCTTTGCGCAAGTGAATTCGGCTCGCCCCAATATGGAGGAAGCCATAAGTAATGGCGAGTCAGTGCCGCTTGTAAAACATGGCGTCAACCGTAGGGTAAGCTCGCAAAGCCCCTCGGAGCCGTAGATGAAACTGATACGATGACGTCGGACTGCAATCGCCAACCAGCAACTTGGCCGTTTATTTTATTCACTTTCTGCCAATTTTCGTTTCTTAATCGTTGCCTCCCTCCAATGCGGTTAAGCGTCTTAATGAACAGTCCAACGTGAGGTGGATGTCCGGTTGGTACATTAGCCAAGACGTTGGTTGTTCGTGTAAAGCGCCGTGTTTTTTTTTAATTTTGTCTGTACATGGCCCTCACATGAGGAAGACATCGATTTACAAAACATGCTGTTTGCTTTTCGGTCGTACTACGGTACAGGGGAAACGAAGCAGAAGGATATTGTAACAACAGCGCATTGGTGCCGTCCATCGGTGAGGGTAGGAAAGCAGACGACATCACTCACGTTCATCCGTCCAGCTTTCCATCAATGGAAAGGACTTTGCCGTTGGCTAGTTGCTTAAAATGAGAAAATGGAAAATCGATAAAAGTTGTCTGATAACCGCGCGTACTCGCCGTATTAAACATGGGTCCTTCCACTGAGCACCAGTCCCAGCAGCGAATCAAAGCCAGAAACAAAACGCATCGAGAAATCAAAACAACATCACACGAACTTAAAGAAACAAACGCTTGTTAAGCCAAAAGATAACACGGTGTTTTGCTTCGACGTGGAACCGCAATATTCCACCATGTCAGACGTCCGCGCATCTTGGCGTTTTGCCATATCCTGGCGATTCTCGCGAGGGGGAAAAACGAAGATGTAACAAAAACTCCACCAGAAGGGAAGGCCATGTTGCATTGGTTTTGGACCGAACGAACAGATCGGCGAAAATCATCATGTTTAAATGCTCGTTGCACAATATGCGAACAACCCACGCCCGCTGTCTGTCGACCTGTACTCCAAACGCTGCACAGCAAAGGTACATGAGCCGGCCGGGGTGTCGGGACGTTTACCCACAGTTCAGACACATGCGAGCAAAACACCCATACAGACAAACACACGCAGACGTTCTCAGCCATGGCGGTTCTGATGACTATTCATGGCAATTTTAATTGCAACTCGCTCACTCCATACAGCTTATGGATAGATTTTCGGCAGGTTTATCAAGCGCAAATGGCAAAACGCCACCAGTAGTGTATTTCTGTCGTTAGCGTTCAGCGCTGTGATGTCTTTTTATTGCACACCCTTTTTTGGGGGGTGGCAGACATGTTTTGAAGCACCCCGGAAACGGTGAAAAGCATTTTTTTTGGACAAAAGTTTTTGTGTGTGGTCCGGAGGGAAACAGCAAACGATCGTACGGTGAAAAATATGTGCTGCTATCGGACCCTCCCAACGAACCTTCTAATGCAAACAAAACCACAGCTTTATGGTTTTTCGTTCGGGTGCTGCAAGGATCGAATTATGGACACCGGCTGCTTCAAAGTACTATGTGGTTTTCAAATGACCGATACGGCATACACTTTCATCCATCTATGTGATTCGCTATCGCCCGTGGAAAGAGCTACCTAGTGTCAGTGAACTCCAGGGATGAGAAGCTATTAAAGTTATTATTTACCACAGACAGACGGTCATAAGGACGCTGCAGTGATGCTAAAGACTGCTTCACAGGGATAAAAGTTTAGCAGTGATTTTGGTAGATTGTGGGTTCGGAACAATTAGTTAGGGCGTTACTTACAACCCATTAAAGTCATGTATTGGAAATAATCTCTTTACAATTGAATTAAGCTCGTGCTGAAAAAACCCTTGAGGCTAATCAAAACCCTTTCCGTATTATTTCATTTATTTCACCTACAAGGTACGGCATGGATCTAAATGGAGCACGGCGAAAAAATGCTACACGGGAAACGACGAGCACGCTGAAAGCTTGGCTGAACGAGCACAAAAAGAACCCCTACCCGACCAAAGGCGAGAAGATCATGCTGGCGATCATCACCAAGATGACGCTCACGCAGGTATCCACCTGGTTCGCCAATGCCCGGAGGCGATTGAAAAAGGAAAACAAGATGACCTGGGAACCGCGCAACCGCGTCGAGGACGATGATGTCAATCTGGATGATGACGACGACGACAACAAGAGCTTAAAAGACGATAAGGAAATACTAGGTGAGTGATTTGTGCAGAAACGTGCAGTAGGGCTTTGTCCGTCGAAATGCGTCTTTCAAAATGACCATTGGAATGATCTTAACAGCATATTCTCAAACAAAGCATATTCTCAAGTCTTGCCCGATACTCACTGTATTACTATCCTGTTTCATTTTACTCATGTATAGATTCCAAAGATTCCGGCACCGGTTCGAGTGAAGATGGCGATCGGCCGTCACGGTTAGACATGCTCGATCGCCCGGGCGGCAGTGAGTGGAACGGATCGCGCAATGGCAGCGGTCCCAACTCGCCCGACATCTACGACCGGGGTGTCCCCGGTCACCACCACCATCCGCTCCTGCATCCCTCCAACTTCCCGCCCCATCTGAGGCCCGCCATCTCCACCCCGCCCGACGTCAACCACACCCCCAGTGGCAGCACCAACCCCAGCACAAAACCACGCATCTGGTCACTGGCCGATATGGCCAGCAAGGAGAGCAAAGATTCCGACTCCTCCTCACCGACGGCCGGCGGGTACCCATCGCCCGGCAAGATGCCCGTCACCCCGCTCGCCGGTCGAGGGCTCAATCCGCTGCACCATCACCCGTACATGCGGCCCGACTTCTACCGAAACCTGTACGGGCACCATCTTGCGCCCGGTTCGCCCGAAGTGTCCCTGCTCGAGTCGTACCAGCGCACGTTCGGAGCCACGATCGGTGCCCACAACGGTCTGCCGGTGAGCATCAGCCCACTAATAACGAAAGCCTCCGGCAGCGGACCTCCGTTCGCACCGCTCAGCCTCACCACCGCCAACCACCACCTCCATCAGCAGCAGCACTCGCACACGGCACCGCCGCCCGGTGCATCGCCTGCCTCGAGCACCTCCAGCAATGGGCCGGAAAACCTGACGCCCACGTCCGTGTCGCTCCCGTCCGGTACGGGACCGAACGAGGTGAAGCTGATCAACGTGCTGGCCAACAGCGCCAAACCTTGACCGTTGGCGATCAAGTAAGTGTAAGAGTGCTGAACACAAACCCATTTACCAAAACCCCCAAACCCCCAAGTACCAACAGCAGGGCAGGGCGACTAACTACCGCTTAGCATTGAACCAAGTTGTCCATCTAGAAAAGTAAAACGCCTTTGGAAAACAGAATTACACGGTTCAGTTAGTGGGTTGCCGATGCGAATACGGAAAAAACGAATACCTACATACACAGACACACACACACAAAAAACACAATTTAATGAAATTGGACAATAAATGAGTGCGATTGGGCGTCGATCCATTCTTGTAAACGGAAGCAAACCATAGAGAGAGAGAGAAAAAAAAAAGTAAACGAAAGCTCAGCATGATAAATGAACTGCGCGCGGGGAGTGAAGCAATGTAGGGCGCTTTCCTTTCCGATTTGGCAGTTGTAAACCGAGAGGTTAGGAACAAAATGTCTTAGAAATGTGACCCAGGGTAACAGAAAGTAAACAAACAGACTGTTCTTTTTCTGCTCGGTCAACACAAGCAACAGCAACCACAACAAAAAGTTCATCGCTCTCCACTACGCCTCATTGCACGTTCTCTCGTCTTGATCTCTTGCAATGAAAGAGGCGGATTATTTAAGCATTCAGGCGCAGATGAAACAAATTAATCATGCCGTCATCAGGTTGACGATTTGTTTTTTTTTATTTGTATCGAATTAAATTGAACCATTCGTTCTTTCTTAAGTTGAATCGATTTTTCACAAAATGATGTTCAATCATAGCTAACAGCTCCTTGAAACGATTTGTTCCATTCATTTGCATTTGTTCACTCTCTTTGTTTACCATCTTTGTTCTCTGCGTCCACTGCAGCGCAAAGTGGTGTCCGGCACCATAGAGAGATTTTACCACCAAAACAATCATAAACCAAGGATCCAATCAGATACTAATCAGGCAAGGAAAACAGCTAACTACACCGTTGTACATAGTGGATAGATTTGTGCGTATAGGTTAACTGCAATCGAAGATGGTATGCAGATGTATCATGATGCATTTGCCTCTTCTTTTATCCACACCCTCACACACATACTCACTCAAAAGTAAAAAAAAATGGCGCAGATCGAGCAAAACTAGTGTATGTGATATTAAATTGTATTAAATATTATTTGATAAGCGGAATATTTGAGGTAGCCGTGTGGGGTGTGGTAGATTTGTTGAGTAAAGTTTTGTGCAAAATCTAGAAAAGGCCTGCTCACGCTATTTCTAAACGATGAAACGACGAGCCTGTGCTTAAATATTCCTTCGTAAATGGCTTTATTAATTGTCTCTAGAGCTGTCACGAGTAGTGCGACGATCAGTGTTAGCGTTCTGGTTCGTGAGCGCAGGCTCACAATAACATTTCACTCTGCCGTTGCATCGTGCGGATACATCGATTCGATAGGCGTTCATTAACTAGTTGTTGTATCGTTTTTCTTTCTTTTTCTTTCTTGTTTGTATATTTTTCATTTCTCATTACCAAAAAAGAAAAGTGAAAACGCACGCTAGTAAAGATTGACTGAAACATATCATTGTTCATTATCAGGATTCACGCGTTCATTTTGTGCTTCCCACACACTACACAATACGCCATCGCCATTGCCGCGGGCCAGTATTTACGTTTCGCTTTTGTGCAACCTCAATCATCGTGGCTCCGAGCATGGTTTAACATAGCCATGGTTTTGAGGGAGATAGTAAAACGTTACATAGCATGATGTGTGTGTTTGTGTAAAAACTTGTATAAAAGTACCGTAATAGATGAGTGTTCCAAAACCTATGATCATCCCTCGTTAGTTAAATATTTAAATTTTGCTATTTATTTTTGCAACCTTTTTGCTTGGTACAACCGTGCCGGGTTTGCCGGGTGCAAGGAAGTGTTTGTAGTTTCGTTTCGGCAAAACGGAGCATGGAACCGGTGAGATCAGCGACAGATGAAGCAAGCGTAGCTAAACCCAAGGCATGTGCTTGTGTCACGTTTCGTAACAAAAGAAACGGTATGCTACACAATAAAAAGGAAAATTTCATCTGTGGTGAACCAAACATTCAAAAAATTGCAATGGATGAAGCGGAAACAGTAGAGGAAAGTCATCCAACATAAGGAGCAAAACAAGTGTGTAGAAAAAATCACCAGCGTGGCAGCGGCCGTACGGTGAACCGAAAGTTTATAAATACTATAAATATATCATTGTAATAATGGCAATAGTCGTAATTGTACTGTAAATTATTATTGTAATGACGTCGGTAAGCAAAACGCATGGCAAAAAAGGAAGTAATAAGTAGTGCTAATAGTAATGCAAACAAAGCAACCCGATTGGTGGAAAATTTAACGAACGATAAATCCGTGAAACGATAGGACGGGTGGTAAAAGCAGTAAAATGAAACCAACGTAATGTTACTAGTTGCAATAAACAAAACCGAAAATAAAACTGAATGATATAAAACTAAAAGTGAAATGACGTATTTGAACTTTTTTTATTTTTTTGCTAGTAAACTGAATGGATGAAATAAGATATCACATTATAATAGATCAAGTAGCTCTAAACAAACTAGTTTGAGCACTGCAAACCATCGAAAAATTTTGTCAACCACGTTCTAATCCAATGTAGATGTTTACAGCTACAAATAACCTAAAAATATATACCAACATTGGACGGTAAGTTTTCCACAGTCTGGATCGCCGGGTCGCACGGTAGCCGAAGCGGATGATGCCCCTATCGCGCTGAAATTGCTTTGAAACGCGGAGACGAAAATTATGACTTCAAACTGATGATTTATGATGACAAGTCGTGTACTCGTGTGCATTCGGTCATCATATAGTCGTCCTACAGCCGACCGACAAGTGAGGTAGATGAGGTCGCTTGTTTTAGCAAAGCATTGGAATCCGAACAACCCTTCAACCGCAAAACTCTTGCGTACACAGGCACACAAACATACACACACACACACACCGACGACGAGGGCATTGAAGTAATCAAGGAGTATGTCAACCGATTGACGTCCTCATGCGCGGTTGGAGTTTAGTTGTTGTTCATGTTATACTGAGTGTGTCTTGTATTTTTACCCCCACTTGCTCCCAGTTTCTAAAAAAGAAATGTCAATCTGAAGCCTTCCAATATCGTCGCTTATTGTCCCCGCATCTCCCCGTCTAGAAGGGTACTAGAAGCCGCCAAACAGTGAGAAGTTGATAGAAAATTCAAACGTACGAAATTCAATCTCTATCAACTTCGGTCCCCTTTGCGGTACACCTTTGCGCTCCCTATAGGTTAACCTGGCAGAGCTGGTTGTCGATTGGACCCTGTACTATTGACTTGTAACACTTGTTTATCCAGCCAATCTTTTTGTTTGCGGTTTGGCGTTCCTTCGTAGACGCCCCGTGTGTAGCATCGTATCGCGATTCTTTTTACAATTCGCTGCCTCATGCGGGGTGGATTGTGTGAATGGTTGGGGAGAGATAAATTGTCTAAAGTTGCAACCCTGCTAAGTGGCCTGACATCTAGTCTTGTCTAGACGATTTTGTTAGGGTTTCGCAAAGTTGACCACTGGTTGTGGAAGAAAGAACTATAGTTGGTTTACAAAATGAAAGTCTGAACCTTATTATTTGTATTCATTTGTATTAATAAACTGTATCAAGTCATTCAAATATTAAGCATTTTCTTGATTTTCGTACCAATACATTTCCTCTTTTATATACAGTTCATTTTTCATCAACATACGCACTACATTGCTTTGATAACAAAGACATTGTACTCTTGCTGGCGACGCGGAAATATAACGAGCAGCGAATAAAACTCATAAATTGCAGACATTTACCCCACGCTTCGCACGGCTCGTACACTCTGTCATACTGGAACACACAACTCAACGGATGTCAAGAATCAATAATAAAAATTGATTGCTTCGCTACTGCAAAAGACAAACCGCTCGCGAGCCCAAAAGCCGCCAACGTGGAGCAAACAATTCCCGTGCTAGGCAGGAATCATCCGCCAAACGCGCCCGAGAAGAGAACTTATGAGACAAGCTCGCCGGACGGGAAGCTGCACAAGCGATTCAATGAAATAAAAAATAACAAAAAAAACGGCGGAAAACCTGATCAGAATGTGTCCGAGGATCTACATTGCAGGATGCGAATGAAAAACATGACATATGTTATGTAGGATGTATGTTTGCATTGATTACTACTACCGGATTGGACGAATATGCAGTTCGGGTGCCGTTTGTCGGGTCGGCAGGTTTTGTTCTCGAGCGTTGATTTTTTTCCTGTGACTTTTGCTGAATCTACGTGCAAACTAACAAGAACAAGAGAGTGGAGAGAAAAAAGTCCCAGAAGACAACTCCATGGCCCACTCTCGTGCCCGTTATCGTACGCGACAGCCTTTGATTATGAATTTTGAAAGATTGAGTCCCCACTGATCACTGCAACGCATCCGGAAGATGGTTCGCGGACCCGATTGATATGTCTACCCTGAGGTATAACTCGTTCGCCACAGCCACGGCGGTCGCTAGCAGTGAGACACGGAATACATTACCGCGATGATTGGTTTCAAGCCCTTAATTTCTTCTCCAGAGCCCTCTCTCGTGGATGGATGACGGTTGTGGCTTCATCAATCGCCCTCGGGAGCATCGGGGCAGATTTATATGCTTCCTTCCCTCGCTTGACGACGCGGTAGAGAAAGTGATGCCCAGCAAGACAACAACATTTGTAGCTTGTACGAATAAAATGAGATGTTGCCGTATTAATAACGATCGCATTTGCTCACCGGGCGGCATTTTCGCTTTGTCCCATGTTACGTTTGGACATTGTGGACTTTTTTGTTTCTTTGGGATGATGTTTGCTTACTGGCTAAGTTAATAAATAAAACATCTTAATTGCATGGTATTCTTCTCTGCTCAAAATGCACCAATATGTACCATGGTTTCTGGCCATTTCGGGCATCGTACACTTTTAATTTGATGTTATATGACAGGTATCAATCGCTCGTGTAATGATTATGAGTCATATTTTATTCTTACTACCAGGAATATTGCGGCATCGATAATGTTTCGCACAATTAAATATCTTTAAATTAATTTTTATTGTATTGTATTGAAAGAAAAAAGATTAATCTTGTTTTAAACAAAAATATATAATGGGACATAGAAGGCAAACTTGTAAAACTATTAACGCCAACGCTGTAAAGCAAACTAACGTAACTAACTAACTATGTAACAGGAACTTAATGTTCGATGCTCAAACGGCCCCAACACAATGAAGTATACGACAGATATTATTATATTTGGTAATCGTTTTCTATTTTCTCATGGCAGTTTGATGGCTTTGTTGGTGTTCTCAAGATCAAACTGTATTTAAAAAAAACTTCCATGATTTTACTTTTATTTCTTTTGTATAGTTCAACGTAGATATTATGTTCAAGCTCGGTTCCTTTATTTCGCCAAAAGACGGCACAAAAATATATTTAGATATATAATATAATAAGATAATTCGCTCCATCTAAGAACAAAATCGTTTTAAACGACATCACATGCATCCATCCATCACAAGTTTAATATTTGAAATAATACCCTAAGCAGCAACAATATGAACATTTTCATTTGTAGTTCGACGCATTACTTTCCTCGCTAAAAGAATGCCACTACAAGTGGAGTGGTTTCAACTAATACACTAGACAATTTTATTCTTTTTTACATCAAATAATTCTAATCAACGATTCACGTCTTTCATTTCCTTTATGAATGAAAAAGTAGTTTGCCTGGAAAACCTTCCAGCTGATCCAGTTCTCAACTCCAGCAGCAAAACACCGTTACGATATGCTCGGACTTATTCCAACCCATTCGATAAGAAGAAAGCTCCTCTACGATGTTTTTTCTTTCTAGTCTCTATGCTGAACAATCCCCCCGCAGATAGGCCTCTTAAAAGTGCTTTAAAATTTACACCATGTTTTATGCCACACTACTGCCCACTAAGTGCAAGCAGCCGCATCTTACACTGGCCATTCGGGGAGGGCATGGAAGCCATCAAACTTACGACTTGACAAGACGAAATGCAGTCATCGTACAACCTCTTAAATATATAAAACCGAATAGTACCCCAATCCCTCCCTATCCAATGATACCGCGAGCCATCCTAGTGCCCTATCGTTGGCCGAAAACACGGCCGATTGTGCTGGCGAGTTGCTCCCGTCTGTGTTCCAAATTCCGGGCCCTGCTCCTCGTTTCCTGTGTTACATTTTTCAATGGAATCCATTACTTAGATTGACCGTTAGGGGTAGTAGCACAGCGCGGTAGCAGTTGGCGTCCACAGACACACGCCCACTAGCTGAACTCTCACGCCACGGTAGCTGAAGGGTTTTGGCCGATCATCTTTTGGCTGGCAACTTTGCTAGGTTTGCTGCTGTCACGCTTCCCCTTTCTCTGTCCCGCTTCGGTAATTAAAGCAAACAATGGGATTGTTTATCTCTTAAGGTAGTCATAAAGCATAAATAGTTTAAATAGCAACTTTTAACTTTATGATCCTCGCTCAAATAAATGGCCGCGGAGAAGGGGTCGAAGCACTGAAAGCACGAGTAGCAAGGAAGGTCATTACGAGAAGCAGGTTTGGGCTTGGGTTGTTGCAGAAGGTGGTAGCTCTTTTTCTCTAACATAACTCGTTGCCGACCCTAGCGAAGGAGAAGAAATGCAATCTAGTGAAAGAAATGTGTACCAGAAAGATTACCGATCCACACAACTCCGTGCAGAGCATCTACCATCCAACAAGCTGAGCTAGCTGAACCTTAGCTGAGCGGTCAAAAATGGGATCTAATTTTACGACCCTTCCAAAGCTAGCAACACTACCAACGAGGGACAGGCCAGCTAATTCACACCAGCGAACGAAACGCAATGGGTTCGATGGGCCCTGCGAACAGCTCGGTTTGAGAAAATTGGTCACTAGACGGTAAGTGGCCGAACGGGTGGCGTCCCGACGAGATCGTAAAGGTAAGCAAACAGATGAACGTAACAAAAAATGTAAACCGAAACGCCAGAAAATTGATAATGAAAAGGTGCAATCGGGCAATAAACAACAGCACAGAAGCTACATTCTCGTAAGCACACCAGTTCCGACTGGAGCGTTTCGCCCGATGACTTAAGATGTTTTTCTTACGCTACAGCAACGGCTCGTTTCGAGGACATTTGTTTGACAGGATTGGAAGGAGAATTGGGCTTACCGTCTCGCCCGAGATAAGCCAACGGAACGGATGGCGCCAAATAGGATTCGTTGCTACAGAGCAAAGGTCGGTTTTATTGATTTATGTTCGATTTCCTTTCCTCGGTCACAACCGTTTGTGAAATTGGCCTAGCGTCTTTTGATGCTTGGAAATGACTGCAATCTAAACTGTTCCCTTTCGCTTCAGCTCATGTGTGTGTGTGTTGATTGGTTTCACATGAGAATGAAGTCACTCCGCGTCACAATTCATAAGAATGAGGAATATCTTCGCATTTCGAAAGGCTCCACGCATCGTGCGATCGCCTCAAAGGAAACACGAAACAAGTTTAGCAGCTAAACAGTTGGCAAGCTGTGCGTAGTTCGTAGGAGATCGGTAAAACTTTATAACGCACACCCATTAACTTCGACCGATCGTCGGCCCTGCTTTCGAAGTAATGATTGCACTATCGCTGGTGTAATCGCGATCGATAGAAAGGGCACCATAAATGCAGACGCCAAAGAGTTTGACGAAATTTTCCTTCAATTCCTCCATAAACAGTGCACCGAAGCGGCGGTAAACGATGATAAAAGGTGTCAGATTTAAAGAAGCATTTCCGACCACGGTTCAGACAGCCATCAAAATAAATAAATCGACCGAAGCCCAGTTCAATGGCAGGATCACGGTAATAAATCATCGAGGCTATTATGAATGTTTACTTTAAGGTATATACCTCCTTCCTCAGCGCAGTAATGATTAGACCCGTAGCTCGGACACGTTTAACCCTCCCTTCGGAATTGGAAGTGTAAATTAGGACCGCTACGCTTATTTACAATCATTCATCCTAATGATACGGACCAGAGCGTGTTAAATGGCTCCGTAAGCAAGACATTACAACATTCAAAATGGGAATGCATCCAGAAGTTGGATGCTCCTTACACGAGTGCCTCACTAATCTTGCATTCTCACCGTGATGCTGCACCGTCTCAAGATCGTTTCTAGGGTGAGCATTTCTCCTATTCCTTTTCAGGAACGTTGGGAGACCTCACGTCGTTCCACTTCAGTAAGTGTTGCAAGGTAAACATTCTCTCGCTAGGGACACTGTCCAAACAGAGCCATCAATGAATGAAATAGGACCTGAATCCCGTGACCCAATCAAAACGGACATCCGCATTGACAATGAGCGTTGCTAGAAGACCGATGCCCGGTGAACACAAATGCACAAACAATCCAATAGAACAGTGCTGTCTCACGACGAAACCATCAGGAAACGATTCTAACGAGCCCGAAGTTGTTTCGACCACAAAACAGGCTATAAGAAGGATCAATTGTTGAGACGGAGAAAAGGCTGCAGGAAAAATATTTGACCAACAATGTCCCCGGACGTGAACGTAAAACACGACAAACGCACACAGCGATGGTTCCCAGCAGGTCACACTAGAGCTTTTTATGGTTGGACTTACAAACCTTGTCCATTGTGAGAAACTCAATTGAAAGCATGCTGCACAGGTTTATGGATCATAGAAATATACTATTATGCTAGTCTTTTAAGCATGATATATGCATCCGTCGAGTTATTTGTTCCGTGTTTTTCCTCTCCTAACCCTGTTTACGTGTACCGGATGGTCAAGTTCTAGATCATTTGCTAATGATATCAAATGTTAGACAACTTGTTTTGCAGTTTACTGTTGGATACAGCGTCATCCCAAAACTATCATTAAGCGTCGAATAGCATCGTCCAGTAAAAGCTTGAAAGCATAATGTACCATTTAAATTCACACCCGTGTGTACAACATTACACCGAAAATATGCTCTTACAAAAGTATGACAATGCTTCCAACCCTGATGAATATTTAAACTGACGACTGATCCTACTCAAATTTATGGTCCATAAATTGGTTGGTTTTTGTCATCGATACGACAACGCCACACCATTAGAGCGGCTCGGTTTCGAAGCGCGACACACATTTGCACGTTCCCCAGCAACAGCACATGCACGATTTCGACAGTGAAACGTGATCGAACACAATTCGACTGCGAATCATTAGCAATCAGCACCGCCATCTGCACGTCCCTGGATAGTGTGGATGGTTCTGACTGAAGCGCGTACGATCGATGCGGCTCCTCACGATCGTGTCCGACCGACCCGTTGGATATGGTGCACCGAAAAAGGGCTTTCCTGTGCGCGGCACGAAGTTCGTTCAGACAGGGTGCAATTTTTGGCACCGCCATAGTACACAATGGCCCATGTGTACAGCTGTCGCTGAACCGCTAGCGCTTTCCGGTCGCGATTTGTTCCTTTTTGTATGCAAATTCAATTTCAAGTTGTTTGTCCGTTTTGTACCTAGTAGACTATAAACGCGAGCCGAATCGACGACCCCTTTTGTTTGTGGGTAATGTCACATTTCTGGTGACGCATGTTAACCCAAAATTGGAAAATTTGTTTAAGCTGGAGACAATTTTACGACGCCCGGGTAATGTCTCTGATGCTTTAATAATAAAAGCTGCTCTACGTAGCTGCTTTGCGATCCAAAAGCTAAACCTAAACCAACCAGATCGACGCGTAATATGGACCTCCAAAAAGGATCCCCAAATCGATGGTTTAATTCTCAAATTTCGCATGCTTTCGCTGTTTGACGAGGTTAATCATGCACGTAAATTAATATACGCCATCCTTGGTAGTGCTTAAATACGTTGCGACCAACACACACACACCGCGTCAACTGGTCAATCGCTCAAGCATAATGAAGCCATAAAATACAATCACTCATTAAGTAGCAAAAGAAAATGCGGGACACACCCAACACCAACAGGCAACAAAACAATAGAACATTACAAATTTTCTCTATAATTCAACACCGAAAAGTTGCCGCAATAAATTTGTTTACTTTATTGCTTGACGCCCCACCACCCTCCGCTGGGTGAAATGGCTCCCCTGGCTATCACGAAAAAGGGCAGGGCAAGGGGGAGAATAAGTATTGGGCCAGGAAACGGCACAAAAGATTTTATGTCGATTTTCCCCCCGATCCATTCCGTTCCGAAACCGCGCACGGAAACACTCTTTATTCGAGCGCGAGCGCGCGCGCGTGAAGGTGATGACGTTAGAGGCTTTTGTCGCATTGAGCCAGTGAACACTGTTCACGGCTTGGTTGACTAACTACTATTCGGCAGTGAGCTGTAACAAAAATTAGAACACTTTCAGAGTGGGAGCCCGACGTAAATGGTAAAGAAAAGGCATAATTCTTCCGATGCGGGAAGTGTTTGGCGGTAATAATCATGCGCCCCCTTTCCTACAGCTCAGCAGCGAATTCAGCAAATCACCCTCCGGTTCGCTCACCAATTCCGATTGCTCATTGGCCGGTACATTTCTACTGTAAGGCCCGTAATTTTATTGGGGCTGACACAGTGACAGACCGAACAAATCAAAACAACCTCCCGCCAAGGCCTCAAACGTGCCGACAAAAGGGCCGACGACCGAGCTGGACACTCAAGAACGGTGTGACTCAAATGTGAGGTCCCAGGATGACGATAAAACATTTTTCAACCGTAGACCTTTTGTTCGGGTGTGTATGTGTATTTATTCGGCCACCTTACCATAAAAATACATGCCAAACAACAAAACAACCACGGTGGTGAAGCATTCGCCACGTTTAGTACTGGTTCCACCACGGGGGTGTTTCTATGCGTGTGGAGAAGAAGGTGTAGGAGGTAATTGATTTGGTGGACTCACGAAAATGTAAATGATTGACAGAGTTTCGTGGGGCAACAATAAAATTCAACTGTATTTTTTCCGGTTTTGTTTTATTGGCGTTGGGATTATATGCGGCGGCACTGGGCGTAATAAAAGTACTCAAAATAATATACCAACTTTGAAATAAAAGTTTGAACACAAGCACTACTCAGGCAATTAGCAAAGTCATTTTTTAATTACAAAGATGAATAAAATAAGATAAACAGTTTAATAACGAAAACTTTAAAATTGCTTCTAAACTAGACTCAACAATAAATACATCAAATTGCCATAAATTATTTATTACTTTTTCACTGCAAATTTTTTTAAATATTTAACTCTGCTTTTGCTCTGCTCTAACGTAGTTGTTTGTTTGCTTTGCTAATGCTTTGCTGAGCTATACGGTGATCGTACAAGGTTCCTACCGAAGGATCTGAAGCCCTCAGCCCGCGAGGATACACCTCTGGGATATCGTCGTCCCCATCGCCGTGCTTCGTTACTGCGCACACTCAACGCCCAGGCCAGGAACGCTTGGTTTTGGCTGCCAGGTCCAACGGACACAGTGCAACGGACATAAAACCAGGCGGAACTGCCGGTCCTGCCTGATGTTTGAGTTTTACAACCCATTTTATTAAACTTTATTAATTCATTCCGTTGTAATAAAATTACTTCGCTTGTTTTATGCTGCTTAATGCGTCTCTGGCCGCCCAGCTTGCCAGGAGGGGAAGATGGGAAAGAATCCAGTTTGTTTTTCTTACCGTTTGCCTGTTGTATTCGCGAACCATCACATCCATTTGCATCCTTGGAGTCTTCCGCCCCATGCCTTTCCTGTCCGCACAACTTCTTCCTTTGCACGTGGAGATTTGCATTGGCTGGCATTTAGATTTACACACAAAAACTGTCTCTCCTTTTAATAGGGATTTCTGTGCTTGTGTAGCCAATTGCGACTGGTGCCAAGCCAAGGACTGGAGCAAAACTTCATGGTTCGTAAGCTTAATCATAAAAGCATCCTTTACGGTGTGTACTTTGAAGGAGCGTTTGATTTTTTTCAATTCCTCCATCCTCCAGCTAATGAGTGGTTTTTAGTCGAAAATTGCACCAAACGTCATGGGAAGTGGAGTGCTCGTGTATTTTTACAACCTATGTTAATTAAGTTTGTATATTAAGATATGAGGAGAAAAAATACAGTGAAAAAAAGTGAAATATATCAGATGATATAGGGATGAATGATGGAAGAATAAGATTTCATCTAGAAGTAAATAGCAACCATATTTCCAATAATTAATTTTATAATAACGATTGTTTTTAGTCTGGAGAGGTTCATCCATCATGTCCATGTCCATCGTGGATTCAAGCTATCCGTCTGCGTGGTACTGAATAATGTCTCGAAATACTGATTAGGCAGGCATGTCGGCGTAGGCCATTTACGCCAAATAGAATATTGTTTTTAGTAACATAATCTCGCAAATGGATCACATTTACATATAGGACTGAAAATAATGTAAAATGTCGAAATGTTTCATCTCCAAAGCAATTTTTTATAAAACGAAAATTTTGTCTTTTACGTTTAAGAAATCAGCGGCAAGTAACAAAAACGCCGATATTTATTCTATTTTATACAAATATATTTCCAACAAATGCTCCAATTATCTCCAAGCTGCCACAAACACGAATGCACGATGCGGTATTTATTTGCTCTAAAAATAAGCATAAAATATTTGATGAAAGTTTGGCCACTGACAAAAACGTCAGTAACGTGAACCCTGTACCGGCTGCTAGGTCTAAAAATAAAAAGCTAAAACTCATTCTTCTTTTCAACAAGCGCGACACAATTTTTGCCCACGTTTCGTCTCACCGTACGGATAAGGCAAACGATGGATAGGGCACGAACAGCTAAACAATCTGCTCACAATTGTGGTTAACAATTAAAGACAAATAAACTTACAACGAGTTTGTCGTAGGAAACTGATACGCACTCGAATGATGTTTCCATCATTGCCGGCAGCGGACAGAGGGTGGGAAGCGGATATTCTGGGACTGAAATTCCCCGGATGGCCATCGTCAATAAAACGTCTCACAAATGACACTTGTAGCACAGGCCTCAACTCGTAAGTGCCCACGCGTGACGATATTCTCGACGTATCCTTACGCATAAGCATTTCATAAATTTCACTTTCTCGAGAAAGCTAATCGGTAAAAAAAGATGGTAGGAAGAACGTAGCGAACCGAACGACGGAGGGCGGGCTAGAAAGTGAAAACAAACCGGGCTATGGTATGACAAAACAAAAAAGTGTAAACATTTGCTCGGGCAGTTTTTCACCATTTTCCACCACCACTGAACCACCGTGTTGAGGGTTTAAGTGGTGATACGAGAACGGGCACGGGAGGACAATATTTGGATTGAATTGTGTCAGGCGGGAAAACATTACGATCGACATGTGAAAATCGGCTCCGATTACCGATGGTTACAACAGTCCGCTGTCCGCTGGTCCCAGACAGCGGGAAGGAAGGGGACAAAAGTCCCAAACATTACTCACTCAGTTCCGACTCGTTGAGAATCGCGTCGAGCATGCATAAGTGCCCTTCGACACGATTAGCAGCGCAGGCGTTGACGGAGACGAAACTCGAGTCTTATGGTACACGCCGGTACCATTACTTACTGACGGTGACAGAATGTCGCTGAAGTGGTTACACATTTGATGCAACGAAACGATTCGTATCAAGCGACTACGAAGATCCAAAAATTTTATAGAAATATACGAACCGTTTAATGGAACAAAGTCATAACATTTTTTTTAACTGTGTTGTAAAAAGAGGAACAATTGAATTGAATGCATTTTCGAATTAGTGTTATTAGTGTATTTAGCATCAATTTTACATAAGAACGATCATAAAATTGAACAAACTCAACACACACCCCCCAAAGTTTCTAGACATTCAAACAATACTTTTCCGTTTTATGCCCAAAAAGCATCGTTTCAAGAAGCAGCAAAAAAAAACAAAATTAGAATATCACTCATCACCGAACACTCCCAAAATCATCCACAAAAAAACAATGCCCTCGAAACTAATCATGCCAAATGTCTTAACCTTCGTCGTCGTAGCAAGGATTTCGCCGTTTCACCCCCAGAACGTTGCAAAACATTCCTCCCCAGGATCCGCAATTTGACATTCGTCTACCATATTTCCACCACAGTACATCCATGTTAAACCCAATATAAAATCTAATAAATTTCAAGATAAAATGCGGAATATGCAAATTCACTGCTCGGTAAGCTTCTCTGCCTCACAACGCAGCGGTGCTTCACCTTCCCGAAGGCTTGTCTGTTTCTCCTTCAGCCGCACACTTTCTGCGCTTCTCTGTTCCTTTCTTTGGAGCTTGTTGGATAACATCCAATCCAATCCGTTCCCGCGGTGCTCAAGAATACCCTCACGCGCCTGGCTTCCTTTCCTGCCCAGTGGTGCCGCCTGCCTGGATGAAGTAAAAGTAGTATTACCACCAGTACTAGTACATTAACGACGGAAAGCGTTATAACGGCAGCTCGTTCGCAACGGCGGTTGGTTTGTGGTCGGATGGCAGGACGTAATAAAATACATTCCAGAAAGGAGAGACCGGAAGAAAAAACCCACCCTCAAGCACGGTCGAGCGCAAGACTACCGAAAGGTTGCAGGATTTTGAATGTTCATTTATTCAAATTTAAATTTCAAAATAGACTTGAGGTGAGTTTTGCTAAAATTCGCAAATAAATGATCCGCTCAGAAGCCGCGACTGTGACGGGATGGCACTTGCTTTTGCTGTTATTGCTGCCGATGACGGTGATAGTGATGGTGGTGAAGATGATGATGTTGATTGTGAAGATGGTACCGCTGATAATGTGTTAAACGTAGTCAGGATATAACTGGCTATGATAATCGTTTGTCGACGAATCGTTTCATCGCGTCAACGCGCGGCAATCGCCGGGAGAAATGCAAACGGATGTACACTGTCGGCACCGCCTTTCCTCCGGTCACTTCCGAGTTGGAATTCCAACTCGAAGACAGGACGAGTAGTATAATAACGAGATTGTTGTATGAATGAAATAGATTAAAATTGCTTTTTAAGTAATTCACACCGTCCCATCGCCGGAAACGGTTCGCGTAGGGCCTGGCAACCAGCGCGCGTTTGCTCCGCCGGTAATATTGTATGCAAATGGGGTTTCCTTGCACCTAATGGTGGTAAGTACTTTAAATGTTTTCGTCGCTTGAAGGATTCTCAAATTCTTACACCACCCCGTGCTGCGTGCCAATGAGAGTGACACACACACACAATTACACACTAGCACGAACAGCATGCTTCAGGAAGCCGTCAGAATGGAAGTGTGAAACGAAAACCAGAGAACACGATCGTAAGGATTTTCTGTTTACAATTTAAATATTTACTAGACATCCAGGAGTTCCTTGGCAGTGGTTTTATTAGAAATTGTCTTCCCCATTCGACCATATTGTCGAATGCGACGAAACTCATCTCAAGCAGGGCGCTTCGCGATGGCATGAGCTTGATGACGCATGATAGCGGGCGGCTTTGCAAATACTTTTGCTCCGTGATTCCTCATCGAGTGGTATGCTTGAAAGAGTTTTTTTCCATTTTGGAATTGATTTAGATGGTTCATCTTTTATTGGATGGATTTAAATATTGGTAGATCGCTTAATGATGTGACTAACTAATTCGTTTGCTGAAGATTCATTAGACAAGTAGGAATGTGTGCCGATTTGCGCAGTGTGGTTCTACATTTTTGTTCTAAAACGGTGTGAAACTCGTTCTCACACTTGAGCCATGTGGGGGAAACAATTTCAAGTCGCGTGTTCAAACGCTGAAATTAAATAAAACCACACGCAGCACAACGTGGAACGAGTCTCGGACTTGTTTCTGTTATTCCACCAATACTTAACTACTCAGCAGCAATAATCAACGTTTGAAACGCAGCGATCTGTCATTTAGAGTGTTTTACTGTATCGGTGCATCACGCCATAAAAATACGTCAAGTGGAAATGCAATCTACAAATCGACGATCCTTTTTTTATTTAATCAAAAGCAACAACGACGACGTGCTGCAAAGCGCAATATTCTTCAAACACAGATAATAACAACCCCCTGCCACAGTGAGTACAGCAAATGTGCAAGAAAAAACACGTTAACATGAACAGGAGACGCACCTTAACGCCGAATCTTATCAAGATTGCCGCCTGACGACGAACATCGTTTGTTCGTTTGTAATTATGGGCTGTAGGTTGGTGATGAAATCCAAACCACCAGCAAGCAAAAACACAACCCACAACCCCATTACCCATCCATATCCCGAAAAAAAAAAACCTCAAGCAGATGATGAACAGCTCGATGAAAATTAAGTGAAAAAATAAACAACTCCTGCGTGGCTTCGAAGGTGCCGCGGCTCGTTCACTCGTGTCCTGCCGCCCGTGCTCAGGTGACCAAATGGGATCGGCGACCAGTGGCGACTAGTCGGCTTTTTAGCGCTTTTTGCCACCGCCGGCTTGCGCACTTTACACACGCAAATAAAAGCTGAATCGCAAATAAAAGCTTAGCGAGGTACGAGCCGGGGTGGAAAAGAGAACACCTAAAATTTAATGAGATTTTAATGTTCCCATAGGTCAGCCGGTTCGCGATAACAGACGTCAATGTTGCGCGCCCGTTTCCTCCCGCTCGCGTGCGTTCCCGGGGTTTTCGGGGTCGCCTTTCCTGCATGCCTCATTTTTGGCCACGATCGTCCAAAACAAAACAACGAAAAACGCTTGCGCGAGGGCTCCGACACCGGCGCGAAATGCGTGCGAGCGTGTAAGTATGTGTGGTTTTATTCCTTTTTGTAAGTTTACACTCGTGTTGTGCGGTGTAAAATTGCATGTTGCAACATGCCCTACCGGTTGCCGCCCCATCAACGCCACGAATGCCACGACACGTCACCGGGGCCCATCCGGCCAGTGCCTGAAACACGGGCGGCAGTGACGAGCTCGCGCTGTGCAGCCCAAACCAGCCCAAAACTGCTGAATCTGCGTCGCACCGGCCGTCTTTCAAAAAAGGTGTGAGATCCTGGGTGCATGTCTACATGCACCACCGGCAGAAAAGTGCAACGAGCTCAATTTCATTGCACCCGCAAGACGCGGGCACACACTCACACACACTTTGCTGCACGCACGAGTGCACGGAGCGTTTCGGCGGCGGCTCGAGTGTCCCTGGCATCGGTGCTCATTAATTTTGCATTAAAACAAACACTATCTTTATGGTGCCGTGCGAGCAAAAAGGCTCTTTAGATTTTAATTTAGCTATTATGTCCCGGCAAACAATGCGGGATGTCAGGTTTGAGTGATGTTAAGAATCCCGTCACTTAAAAAATGTTTATTACTTGACATAAATTAATGTTACTAGCCAAACTGAGCTGTTTCACGAATTTCATACAGACGCTCCAAATTTGAAAATCAGAGATCAGAATTGTCATAGAGCAGATTAGTCAGACCTTGTTTTCGGTGTACGTAGTGACCAGTACCTATTAAAAATAACACAGTCAAATACAAAAAATTTAAACTTCGGTCAAACAATTCATTTATTTATTTTCATTTTTTTAGTTTTTACATGTTTAAATATTGTGTGTAATATTTGCAATAAATGGAATAAATAAATACATTCTATTAATTAAAACAGCTATGCAATTGGTATTGCGCTTTGTTTATTTGTTTATTTGTTTATTTATACTGGTTAAGTGATTGCCCATTATTGACCTTATCACTGATCTTATAAACTATCCAAGTGGCCTAGGGTAGCAATAAATAACATAAAGCATCACGGTAAAATATAACATCAGCACAACATAAATAACAAAGAGTATCACCGCAAGAAATACAGGTTAACACAGGGAATTGCAGTCAAGAGTCATAGTGTCCATTAAATCTGATAGCCATCGCATTCAAAGGTTCATTATCGCTATAGGTTTTAGTCTCAATATAATAAACTGTTGATGAATTTATTAAAAGAACTAGTGAGAATAAGAAAAATCAAAAACGAAACACATTTTTTAGGCAAAAACTATGGATAAACGATCCTTGGGATTAATTGAACAGCAACTTTTCTTTCATCAAAACTATCGATCACAATTATAACGCCTGAAGTTAATTTTATAATTCACAACTCGGAGTATACCATTTATCAAAGAAAAGCCGAACTATGAACCATTCACCGCAATGCTGTCGGTCTGGGTTGAAAGATAAATTACACTGACCTAACCATGCTTAACAGGATGACAAGTGGTGCGCGGCTTGTCTTCGATCAAACTTCAACGATATAAGATTACACCACCCATTTTTGTACACCGGAAGGGAAATGTTTCCTTGACCATCGTTTGAAAAAGAAACCAACTCATAGCAAGTAAAGCCTGGCCCTTCTGATCGTACACATTTATCCATCATTTAACATAAAGTCTTGTTATTGTCATGAGCTTACCACATAGAAGAAAAAATAAAACGACCACGCGCGTACAAGCAGACTATGTCGATTCGTTACGTAGTCACCATTACATTGGCTCCGTTCCATGAAGGCAAACGCGTGTAACTTAAGCCGTAATCCGTTTTCAAAAGGCACAACGCTACGCCGACAAGCCTGTTCTTTGGGTTTTGATGCGATTTACATTCTACGAAGCAACCGGTGCATCTAGTTAGGAGGAAATGAATTCATAAACAGATTATGTTTTATTATCGGTACTTGCAACTAAAGTTCATTGTGTGATGATCACCATCCTTATAGCTTTCTGCAACAAACATCTTCGTCGCTTTCTGAAATCAGTTAAGTTTCCAAAGCTATGAGTGATTGAAAATTTAAAAAAAAATCCTTTCCATTACTCAGCGCGACAAAACTACACACTCATGCAATGATGTTTGCCGTCGAACGTGACGTATTTATTCTTGTAGTGATTAATTTTCCACGCTCACTTTTAACCAACATTCAAACTACAAGCAGGGTGCAACTTTCTGTATTTGAACAACGGTGTGAAAGAACTATTACAAGCAAACGACTGTTAGGTTCTTCCATCACCACCCCTGCTCACATACTCCACATAAGTCATCAACCAGCCAAATTCGATTAAAACGGTGCACTTTCTGCCATTCAAAATCATATTTAACAGACGGCATCCTCCATTCACCACCATATTGTATGCCCACTGAGAGTTTAAATAACATAATTTAATGCCATCGCATTACGTGGCTTTGTGTAAATGCTTTGTGATGAAAACTTCCAAGTCATTTCAAAATGAATGATGAATGTATTACTGTACACCTAAGCATGCATATTCTGCACAGATGTTGCACAGTTTTACAATATTTGAAATTCGGTATCAGACCGCCAGTTCAATATGATAATGGTTATTTTAATTAAACAACTTCTGCTTTTAATTACAACCCATAAAATACACTTTTTACGCTGATGTCAGACTAACACGTCCGCATAGATTAAAGATCATCATTCGCACTGAGTAGTGAAACCTCCCATCCACAGGAAACTAATAATAAATATTTTTACACTTGCTCAACACACGATATAAAGCACGAACCGTCAATTAAAGTCTGCAGGCAAGCTCGGACAGGAGCCAGGGTGGCAGTGCAATGAATTGAGTTGCACGAAATGCTCCACCAACCGACACCACGGTCTTCACTTTCCGCTGGCCCTATCGCACTATCGAAATCACTGGCACTGCGAAACGTGGCATATATGGCAATTAAGGATTAAATGCATTGCATCGATTTGCATACCTGCCCTCTTTTGGCTATGTTCGTGCCTTGATCGTGCCACGATCTGGATACGACGATTGTTCACGACCTGGGCGATGTTTCTCTGTATGTTTCCTTTTTATTCGCTCAACCTTCAACAGCGTTGAATTCATTCCGAAGAGTGCAGCAATAGAACATGCCGTGTACGTGTACAGCGCCATAGCATAAAGGAAGTCGCCAATGTTTTTGGGCGGGCATCCGGCCTCCCTTGCTCGCAAGGCACCTTTGGCACTCGACGCTTTTGATCGAGATTTCGAGCCTTTTTCTTGCGGAATCGCGCCTGTCAGGGCGCCGTGATAGCATGGCGCCAGACCACCCTTTATTATATTCACATAAATCTTGGAATATTGTAATAATTGCCGTCGTAATTCACGTTTCACCAACACACACGATACGAACTGGTGCCAAAACGGCGCAAATCTGGCGATCGTTAGTGTGATCGTTACTGTCTATCGGGGGATTTTGCTAGCTTGTTTGGATTCTTACTTCCTTCCTTTTGCTGAATGACCGCATCGACAACAACGACCAATGACAGCAGTGTAGCCTGATGTGCGACAAAAAAAAAACAACCAGATCCTTGATACAAACCACGTCCAAGATGATTATCAACGTTACGAGAGGACGTGCTGCCGAAAAGTGTGAAAGCGAAACTAAACCAAGTACAATACGAATCCAACCCGTATTGAGAAAGCAGAAGAAAAAAAAACAATACGTTTGGTTCAATTTTGGCACTAAAGCCAAAGGATGTTTGCCACACTGTTTAATGCAAAAGCACGGCATTGGCAAAGTTGTTCTCTAACGCGATATGTTGGCGCTCGCCAATCCAGCAATGTTGGCATTCAGTTCTTTCGTTCTCTTTTAACATTTACAGCATCCTTCGCTGTACATCGATTTATCTCTTGCTTTTTTGGTGTTCCCTTTTCCTATAATCCCCGGTTTTTGTTATCCCCATGCGCAGCTTCTGGTGGTCACGGACTCTTCAAAGTTCATTCCGCGCTCGTACTGCATAAATGCACTTTCGCGCCATCACATTAAAACGTAGGATGAAATCATGAATACAATGTCAATTGTTTTTGTACGAACATATTTCAATGCCGCCCGGAATCAATTTCCAGTGCTATACATTTTAATTCCCTTCACCACCTTCTCGGGCTGGCGACTGCCAAGAAGGTGCACTAGTGTACACTGAGGCTCAAAATTGAATCTTTTTAAGAAATTTTATTTTGTAATCGTTAGCTTCACAATAAAAGAGCTTGTAGCGTGCAAATAACAAAATATTCATCGTGGTTTAGTACCAATTTTATTGTGTACCATAGCAATTTAAGTTAAAAGAATAAGTATTACAAAAAAGAGTCCTGAGAGTTGTGAGTCATGCAACTACGGAACAATGAAAATGCGACTGTTTCGCACACGAGTGTACCTTTGCTCTTTCTTGCTTCGCTTCTCGGACAGCCTCGCGACAGGCGGATAAGCGCCAAAGGAGATCGCGACACCGATCGGTACGTTGGAGTGTAATCGTCGTATCTCATCTAAATTACTAGCTCCTGATCGGGATCGCAAAGCATGGGAACGGGAACGGGAACGTCAAATCACGAACTTTTGCCTCGCCAGTTGTTTACAGAAACCGAAGAAAAGAAAAGAAAACGAACTACACATACTTCAGCAGCGGTGGAGCATGTAAGCGCCCGTAAAAGGCTTTCAAGAATTAACATCATGAGGAGTTCAGCAGAGACCGGAAAGGGAAAAAGGAAGGATACCGAAACGTTCCAAACTGAACCGATCGCGAATAATCAATTGGATATTGCATTGTTTTGCGATCACACGTGCGCCATTCTGTCGTCTGGAGTTATTATATGCGATTTAGCTAATTGTGACCAATGCTCCTTCTGGGTGGTACCGTCCACTACTCGGGCGGCACAAGATCAACTAGCCAACCTCGCTTCGGACCTCCCAGCAACCGTACCCGGCGCAAATGTATATAATGTCATCAGCATTACGACTTCTTTTCTTTTATTTCGTGCCACCCCAAAAAATGCCAACCTACTGCAGGGTACCACGGTGAGCTGTTTTCGGGCGTCAACAATCGTTTAGAAAGAGCGGAAGTATATTTACCTTCGGCAATCAATCGCGCCACAAACACATCGGTTTGAGTTAACAATTCGGTGCGCGATTACGCCAAGGACCTCCGGGGTTGAGCAGTTATTGACTATTCACATTTCGGCACCAACTGGACCAACACGGACAACACTTTCGGTAATGGACCGGTTGCAATACTCCCGGCCGCTGATCCGTCGCGTTACGCTCGACTGTCGGTGAGCACTGATCATCCTTGGCAACCGTTAGCAACTGGGTGGGTCAATACGGGAAGGTAAATATTTTCGGCTCCCAGGCAACCAGGCGCTCCCATAAACTGGAAAAAGTTCGTTCTTCAAACGGTGTAGTCTCACGGCATTGCTGCTATGCCGCTTCTGCCTCATAACGTGCCGACACATTTTAGATGCTGGAAAGCAAACTTGCCAGTTGCCAGCACTAAGCAAATTTACTGTGAGTAAAAAGCTTTTGGATTGTGCCGTTAACAAAAACAAAAACTGCCGTTAAATTAGTTCATTCAACAATTTCGTTCCATCAAACGCTTGGGATAAAAATAGTCCAAGGTTGACATTCATTCAAATCAAGCAATCTATGCCGTCAAAAAAGCCTTTTTCTAATATGACCATGTTTGGTTTAAAGAAATTGTAAATATCAAGATCAGCTCACTTCCGACCTACGCCTGTGTTAGCAATAATTAATGCAATCTACATTAAATATTTTAAAATAACGGCCCATCCGGTTTGGCTTCCTGTTCAACCATTAGCATGAGCTTCTGGGTGGCAAAGAATTTCTAAACATCCTTCGCCACACCATTCGTATGCAGAGAAGAAAACTGATATGATCGCTCATTACGACTCTCGTTCCCTACCGTTGCGGCAGGGAAGCTTAAACTATCCGCGGATGCAATACCGTACATGCGCATGCCTTTTTATTAATTGTTTTTAGTTTCGCTTTGCCCGCTACTCTATCCGGTCCAGTCGGTCTCTTACAGGCTACCGCTGCAAGGAGTTGCTTCAAGACGTTTACAAAACAATAAACAACGAAACAAGCCGCCCCCAACCAGACAGACAGACCGCAAGCGGGCCGCCCCGGGGCTCGTGTGACAGACATGGATGTGCAATAGATTTAATTTGAATACCACCCAAGTAACCCAAGTAGCAGCTGCATATCATTTAACCCCTTGTCGAGGCGCAGTACACCGCCAACCGTCAAAGAATCTTTACGCCACCGACGGTACAGAAAATAATAAAACAAAACTTAAACATACACAAAAAAGCCTATCACACAACCCAGGGGTAAAGTGCTGATGACATTTCCGATTACTTCGCCAGAGAAACGCGGTGAATTCCAGCTCGCATAGGAAATAAATTCCACCATGTGTGTGAAAGGGAAAAAAAACAGCACAAGCAAACGGTATTGAACGGTGAGGAACAGCAACGAAAGCGAGAGGTTAGTGAGAGTCATTTGTTCACCCACCTTTACCACTCGCAACGGTGTAAATTAACTCGAAAGCCGCTGTATATGCATGCTTAGATTCATCTCCGGGTATCTTCTGGTCTCTGGTCGGTGTATCGGTGCCGAATAGTGTGAAATGTTTAAAGTTTTAGGATTTCCTCCTATTTTGTATGCGCTTTGAATGCTAACAACGTGGTTAGTTTTTTTTTCGTTTTTGAGTTTTGGCGTACCCAAATCGGTACTCCAAAGAAGCCAAGCCACACAAAGGAACATGTCGCACATACCTCAACCATTCTCGATTGGTGGGCCGATCTCCGCACACACTGTTCACACACACACGCGGTTGCCCATCCGTTCCCGGCTAAGATTCTACACACGCCTGCAACGTGTCATGTAGCCTTTTTTCGGTAGGTGTCGGTGGACATAAAACGGACCCCACGGACCCCACTGATATCAAATAAGCATAAAACAAAACCAACAAAAAAATCCATCGCTACCCTGCTTTCGGTTCGACGAGCTTGAGAAACCGAATCGGTGGTGGGTTAAGGGTGAGCTTGAAAAAACAGCTGGGTTTCTTTTTTTTTGTAATGGTTTTTGACTTCCATATGCAAGGCGAGGTGCGGATCGAACGTGGATCACGGGGTTCCCATTTGGTGTCACACGATCACACGCCTCGCTGTGATCGCGATACTTCGAACGATTGTTTCCGTTCTGCAACAAAAAAAGCTCCGTAAAATCAACCCACACACCTCCGGGAAGAAGATTCGAACATATTCTCGCCAAAGTCCCGGAAATCCCACCTCACCAAAGAATCTAACGTTTCTCTCAACCGACCAAGAAAAGAAATACCTCGATGAAACAAGCCGTTCCGGGACGTTCCAGGTCCAAACTTCGCGACCTTACACACTGCTGCTGCTTTTTTATTCATCCACACCTCGGCATGCCTCGGAGGACAATTTGATTCCACTTCATTTGATTCGCATTTTGGGGCGTACACACACTTAAAGGTGGCAAAATGTTTCAAAGCTGTGGCACATTGAAAACAAATCGATGCTGCCGATCATAAATTAGTCTGCGACTCTGGCGTGACAACAACATTGTGCCAAACGATTGTCCTGACTGTCGCCGAATGAGTCGATGAGAGGTTCGAAACGCTCGCAAAGGTTGTTTTTCTTATTTTGGCTGCAGTTTTTTTTTGCATCCTCACCTTTTTGTCCTACGATGCTGCATTGTGTCACACGCGCGAAAGGTGAGAAAATAAAAACAATAGATTTTTGGATCCTGATACGCAGCCAACTAACACCTTTTCGTTACCCTGATTGTGAGTTTAGAAATCTGTTTTGGTCAGTTCTTCTTTTTCATTTTGGATCCATTTCTGTCTAATAATATTGCCACAGCTTACCAACGCAGAGTTTCCCACGGCTTCGGTTCCCGGTGGGTAAAGGAGCGTTATCTCTTCTTATTCTTATTTGAAGAAACTACAGTAGTCGGTAAAATCAAGAGAGTGCTAATAATAGCTTGAAATTTTTATTCGCGTATCTAGTACAAAATAACTTTCATAGATCTGTTGACGACTTGAACTCATTGCGGACATTTGATGCTAGATCTTACAATTTGTTGCCTTTAGATAGCACTGTAAACTTGCCATTCATCATCGTTTTAAATGAAGCAGGTAGCATCAATGATTCATAGAAATAATGTTGTACTTTCAATAAACTTAGTTTAAATTTAAAAAAAATCTATATTTATGAAACAAACAACAAATAAGATTAGAACTCCTATGCTGCTTCGTAAAATAAACCAAACCAAATTCTCAGAAGCACATCTCGCATGTAAATCGGTACACTGTCGCAAACAAAACCAAAACGCACATTTCAGCTTCCGGACTACGATCGGCGAGCTGCAATATCGGGTAACAAAAACATCGTCCTTGTTAATGCATTCCATTGCCAAATTGTTGCGAAAATATTCGGTACTGTTGACAGAAATTCCTTGCGAACTGGGAGCAACAACAATAAAAAAAACCCCACAGCCGGGAAACCACACACGGGAATGAGGGAACAAACAAAATCATACAATTTACCGATGATCGAATCGACCACAACAACAATAACGAAAAACGCAACGTAGAGTATACGTGTGGGAAAGGCAAGCCACACACTAGCGAACACTCTCCTCAATTCGACAGTGATTGATCGCACCTCCGTGGTGTGTGAAGAAAAGTCGCGCATGTTGTGGCGCATCGCACGGCGCACAGCCTGTAAATATTGTGTGTGTTTCCGTCTTCACATCAAGAGATTCGCTTTCAATCACCTTTTGGTGGAAGTTCAGTGCATCGGTAACAGTTTGCTGTAAACTGTAAACAGGAAAAGGGTGCATTGCACACAAAAAACAGCTCTATGCTTACAGACGAAAAGCTAACCTTTCATAATCATTTGCTCACGCCATTAAAAAAAAAGACAGAGTGTAAATAACACGATCGAATAAGCAAAGTCATGTGCGGCTCAATCATTCTACACGACAGCGTACCACCCATCTCCAGAGTGATCGCAATCGAACAACTCATCACTACAATCTTAAAATTATGGCACTCAATCTCTTTATACAGCCTACAGACGCTACCAAAGCCAATCCTGCAATGGCCATTCGCAATGCAATATTGCTCGCCTCAAATTTCCACGAAACAGTTGTCCCATTCGATTGTCACCGATTCCGCACCCATCGTGTACTTCCTACAGTGATGAAGTTTAAAAATCCCAAACGCACGTTGCTTGATCAAGCATGGGCAAGTACAACAAAATACAAAAAGAGCCGAGACGAGAAAAGAACAAATCGAACCGATCAGCAAACTTCCCCAAAAGGGATGCCACGAGAGGGAGGGAGCACCCTTTTGCACCCTTTTCTTTCGTATCGTTCATGTGATTGGTGTTGCTGATGGTGTCCCACCATCAAATCTGAACTTACTGCAACCGAAGCTTACCGAGCAGCCGTGAAATAATCGCGCACGCAAAAAAAAACACGGCGGCAGTTAGCGACGGCTTGCGCCTACCGCCACGATGCCGCTAACGTAAGCAACCTTGGAAACAAACAATCACGCGAGACAATACAACCGAAGAAAAACCGTTCCGATCGCCAGCCAGGACTGGGTGCACATGTAGAAATGGGCGACAGAATGGCGATGCGTACTTTGCTGAAGTGTAAATTAAATTCACGTTACCGGATGTTTTAATGAATGATCGAACGCTCGTTTAGTGGGCCCGGGCCCGGGCAGGAGTTTTCACATGTTTCTTTTTTGATTATTTTGCTCGAATGGTTTATTTCTGTTTTTTACCATGCTCTTGCGCTGGCCATTGTCGTCAAGAAGCAGAAGTTCAGCAAACAACAAAGCAAAAGTCTTACCGCAGCAGTTTAAAGGATGGGTGTAGCGCACATTATCAATGAATGGCGAATGATGAATGAAATTGTAGGAAGCCAATCGTTTCTTGAAATACTACGCTGTGGGAACTATGGGTAATCGATAACAAGAATTTTTACAGTGGGAAGCTAGCCAACTGCACGGGTAGGTTGTTTCGTAACAATACATGCAAAATTGAAGCTACGTGTAGCAAGAAATATAATGCGGGAATATATAATATTTTTACTTAATTCATTTTACAGTGTAATTGTAAACTGATAGTTCAACGCCAAAAAAATGTATTTCCGCCATTCACAACTGCACCACAATGTAACTAAATTATTGTCTTTTAAATAATAAATAACACTCCTTTATCTAACAATTATCATAAACATCCGTTTTGTCTTCAAATGGCTTCTGTACGATAAATTAAACAAACCTATCAGAGGCTCCTAGTACAGCACTACCGATCACCTTGTACCACCCAAACAGCAAAGGAAAACCCATCGCGTCTTGTAATAGTCACTGTCAAAAGGTGCCAATTATTTTACGCCCACTCAGGCTTGAAGTGAATAATATTCCCCGCCTCCAACATTACCCAGCAGCCAGTCTCTGCCTGTGCCATGAAAACCGGAGCACTGTATCTCATATTGTGCCGGTTGTAAAACAGTTCCTTGGAACACGGGCAATGAAATCGACTCCTCAGCAATTGTACTTTCGTCGAAAGCGAGGGACCTCACAAAGGGGTTGCAACTGCAACGGCAACAGCTAGAAGCTGCGCTTATGCGATTTATCAGATTTCGCACCATTTCTTCAATCGCTTGCCAACAACGCTCGGTAGGTGGAGGTCTGATTGAGTGTGCTGTATGTATGCGCAGTCGTACGTATCGTGAGCAAGGCGCACAAGATAGGAAAAACAGTAAAGTCAGCATACCGGATCTTGGAGACATGAAGTCGACCACCGTTGCACATAATAGCGATGCACAGTGCGCGGTGATTTTCATGGTTGGACAAAATCATGAAGTGCAATAAATACAAAAGAATAATTACGATCGTTTTTATTTCACACAAACAGCAATAATGTTGTAGTTGATGTTTTTGAGCTCAATTTAAAAAAAAATAAAATGAATCATCAGTCTACATAATTAACATAACAATATTCATTTTTTTTATTTAAATATTCTTGGGCCTAAATAATATTCTTCAATATTTTCAACATTTCATTACAATTGATTCCAATTCCAACACTTTCACACATTTGTTCCACAGTACGTCATTTGACACGCGATCACGATTGCGATCCGACACCATCATCATTGGCCTACCAACTGTTATATACAGTTCTGCGTGCTGCTGCATTTATTGCTCTTGCATGAACGAAAACATAACAAGATCCGAGAAATAATGGTAGCATTCAAAACAAACTATCATCTCAAGACGCAAGCGCAGCAAACGCACACTGCCACTTTGGCACTCTGTGACCACACAAGAACACCCATAAGTTGCCAGCTGCCCACTATTCCTCTAATGCCCCCGAGAATTTACTTCCCTTCGCCCTCTCTCAGGTGCTGCATTTATTATCGTCTAATGCCGGCGATAGCACGGTGGTGAGGTAAAAAATGTCGGAAATTAGTCACCAACTGTCCTAGGTACCTACTACCCACACTGACCTCTCTGTCCCTAATCGCAATCTCGTGCGATTTAACACCCCTCGGCCAGCAAAATGTGCTATTGGGGGAGAAAGCAAATGTCATTCTAATGAAAATTGACATTCATCAGTTTTTGGCCAACACGTCAAGAGCTTAAGGGCCGCAGCGATGACGATGACGACAGAACGGCTAGGAAATATCCGTTCCATCAGGCTCGGCCTGTCTGTTTATGTAATTCACATCTCCAACACTCCTAATGCCCGAAAGTTGCCCGATAAATGGTGCTACGGCGGAAGGAAACCTTCGAGACCACCCCAAACGTCTCTCTTTCTCTCTCTCTCTCTCTCTCTCTCTCTCTCTCTCTCTCTCTCTCTCTCTCTCTCAACTCCCTGGGCTCGGTACCTTCACGCGCTAGCACCGGGAGAAACGTTCCGTTTCGTGACAATATGACTGGCTGTCGGATAATCTTCATTTTCTGTATGACTGATTATGACGGACCGGGTGATCCGATCGGTTGTGTTGCTTTTGCTCCCGGTCCCGGTTAGGTCTTCTTTCTACGACTGCGGGTGATGGAAAAACAAGCGTCTATGACGAGGGCTCCGTCCTCTGACAAACGGCTTCGAGGCTACTAAAGGCGTATAAATATGTTAATGTGATGTTTATATTCACTGCGCCCTTCCTCACTCGCTCGATACAACATCACCGCAGTTTATTCGTGTTCTACAGAATATTCTGCTTGATATGTCGACCAGTAAGATTAGTCTCGTTCTTTTTTTGGCTTGTGACCGATAGCCAAATGTAATATGATTGTAAAACACATTCAGAAGCTTTAGCAGCTCAAAATTACCCAAAATATTCTATTCCCATTTTTCCTCTCAGAAACAGAACCTGTGTTTCAGGCTCTTAAGCTTCCACTTGCACAAATGCAAATAAAATATTGAACCATTATCTTGCACTGACCAGTATCGCATCAAATGGAGCAGATGCAGCTGGTAGCTTCCAACCTTGCAGCGTCCATTCTGTGGTCACCAACTTCGACCGGACATGCTCGTCCCGTAATGGGCCATCACTCTCATGCCGGGATGGTAAATGTGTTTGCATGTCTCTTACCGAACGACAAGGACGGATTCCTATCACCGTTTGCCATGCCACCGTACGCGACGATCTCCGAATGCAGCCACTTGTTCCGTCATCATCGCACATCATCTGCAGCATCGTCTAGGGAAACACTGTATCACGTTTCCGCTCACCACTGCCTTGGGACACGGGGGTACCGCTATTGGAGGCGGAGACGGGAACTCGAATGAAATTAGAGAAACCTGCCCATCCACTGACCACACCGATGCTGATGGACCACGATCGTGTCCCCCCTTGAGGAGGTGCTTTTTTCACCACCCTCCCTTTAGGATGTGCTCGTCCTTGCGATTGTCCAAACAAGTTCGTCTCGTGGTCGCTACGGGACCATTAAAACAGCAGATTGATGCTTCATAATGGATGGATTTTTGCCGGAAAGCAGCCGGATAAAACGAATTTCTATGTTCTTGGCGATGTATGCGAAAAGGATTAATATTTCACAAATTTTAATTAGAATTTCCTATGTTTTCGTGTTGACACTAATCCCCTTTTTGAAAGGGCTCGTCGCTACATTTGCAAATGTCGCTGCATCTTCTCGGTTCGTTGATCACTTCTGCTCGTTCACTTCGCCTGGGCCACTCCGTACGATGTAGACTGTCTTTTGTTCGAGCACGTCCGATGTAGAAACTTTGATTTAAGTGAGTAGGTTGAGTATATGGCATCTCTATATGACGTATTTTACGATGCTTTTGCATAATTTAACAACAAAACTTTTGATAAGCTCCAGCTTTCGTATTCGAGAATTGTTTCTTGTGTTCTCTTTGCTTTTTATGAAAAATATATGAAAAATGATGTTTTTGCACTTTCAGCTTGACTAGAAATTCAATACCATTTCCTAGTTTCTGAAGTCATCAATTTGTGTCAATCGCATGCAATGAACTACAAACCCAGTTAATGTAAAGAAAATGTAATTACTATCGTTAAACCACAAACGGTTCATTACGCATTCCCAAGGAATCACTCATAATCGAAAAACAACAAATTATTACCATAATGGTAACAAAAATATTCCTTCTATCAGTACCTTTGCTCCCAATAATGCACCTAAAACTTTTCCATTAATCCAATCCAGATGTGCCGAAATCCTTAGGCAGCTCTATACTGAGCTTATGACTTTGGCTATTTACACAACAATCAGCCTACGCGTCACAAACCCCTGCCAGGATGAAAAAACAGCATAATGCGTCGAAAACAAATACCGGCATTAGTCGGGTCAATTCACAAAGCAAAACATCCTAACCCGGTGTGCAGTGAAGCGGCCAACCAAAAATGCGAAAAGGACGAGCTAAAGGTAAACATTCATTAGGTGCCCCAGTCACTCGTCCGAGATGGCGTGAAATGGCACGACGGGATTTTGGCAACTTGTGGCTTTGGCGGATCGGGATTTTTTCCCTTTCTTGTTTCCCATTTGGCCTTTGGTCATCTATTCCACGGTACCAGAAATGGCGTGCAGGTGATCGGTATTTCCGGCAAAAGCATACCAACAGTTCCGGAAGAAAATGTGTCTGGATTATCCTTTTTTTTACTCCTTTCGTTGTGTTCTATTTTCTTTACGCATCCCAAATGGCAAGCAGGTAAGAAGGTTGAAGCTCATTACTATTTATTTGCATACATAATAATTAATTCCATTAGGATGTTAAAGATGGGCTACGACGGGGTGGGCGTTGAGTATTAAAAGAAATTTCCCACGATTTTCTCGTTGCCGTTTTGTCGGCTGTAAGGCTTTTTTGTTTTGTTTTAAACTGTTTAACTCCCGTTTCATCTTCGTTTCATTCCCATTTGGACACATTTGTTTTTATCGGCCTGTTTAGGGTTTTGTTTATTTAGCTATTCCGAGGTATTATCCCGTTTATCGGTTTTACGCGCCGCAAAATGCTTCATGTAACTCTTTTTCCTTACTTCTTTTTTGTAGCACGGAGTTTACGATTTATATATTCTTCCCTTGATAATCTGGAAGGCAGCATCACCCTTGTTTACGTTTATTTTGAATATGGTAGGGGTGAATGTGGTAAATCATAGCCTCGAAGTAATAATTATAATAAGTAATTTAATTTGATTAAGTTATTGTATCCTAATGAATAACCTAATGAACTATCAACATAATAACTTTCATAATTTTGTTTTGAAATTTTTTAACTGAACTTAACAAAAGTTATAAATTTAGCACATTTTTATAACTATAATAGATAAGGGTAGGCAAAAAATAGAGAGAGGGAAAATATTTAATTTATTTAATAACTTATATTGGATTTAAATTTACGTAATTTTTAGGCAAATTAAAATTAAGTAAAATAATTTATACTATTCAAAACGCCATCAAAACAATGAATGCTTTAATATAATACTTATCTACAATTTACACAATTTCTAAACGAGTATCAATAAACTCCTATGGGTAGGATCAGCGTTTTTAAAATCAAATTTACGACATCCGCAATCAACAGCGGTATAGCATTGTTGTGAACCTATTTACTAACAACTAACGCCAATACAAAATAAGTTCTTTTAAACGACTTCTTACTCTTGAATTTCCAATTTAGTTTGGTCCGATTTGGCTTCCAATTTCGAATCAGCATAGTTTTGACAGCGGATCATCAATATTCCTCGTACTGCACATAATTTTACCAACATATGGCATCATTCTATACTGACTGGCAACTAGTTTTCCTTCTCGTACTTCTCCTCATTTCCAATGGATTAGGACACAATATTTAGCCTGAATAGCAGAAGTGTGTGCATCAATCGATGAGAATGTTGACGCGTGTTCATTAGCTTCCACTGACCAGTGAACGGCTTATTGGGCTTAATTATTTTCGATAATTAACCTTATCACTTCACAAGCCCGATAATCGGGAAAACACTCCTTCCCACTGCAAGAGCATCCCTTTTATACACATCGAGCAGCATAAGCCGCACAAGCCACTACTAACCATACAAACTAACTCTATCGTAGCACCCGCGGTCCATGACACACAACAAAACCTCATAAATTTCAATCATTCTCCTATCGATGTCGTAAATCTATGAGCAGAGGCAGCCGAAGCATTTCATTTAGGAAACAACTGGCAACAGGCTGGGCTGACGTTACCACTGTTCTGAAATTGGCGGAATAGTGGTTGGCGAAAAAGCACTAACCAGCGAAAAAAGGCCCCCTCATCCATGAACTTCACATACGAAGCAAATTAAATAGATATGCCTGAGCATTTGTAGTGCGGGCATGGGCATATTATTAAATGTTTGAGCAAATACTTCACATTGACATCAAAACGGTTTATGATTTTGCCATTTTTTCCGTACCCTTTGAACGCGCACCGGTTACTTCCCTTCGTTCCTGGTCGAACCACTCCAACCCACCCACTAGAGCTGCCATCCGGCGTCATATCCCTGTTAGCCTGAGGGCCTTCCTTCGATGGCCGTTCGCAAAGGTTTGATGGTGACCGCCAAGGGAAACCTTAAGAATTTGATCAAATAAACCACATGACCCGAGACCGGCTGGGCGATTTTTGTCTATGACATACCGATCACGATTGCACGACGCATGGTGAATGAACACAGACGACGACGTGGACGACGGACCGATGGTTGGTTTGATGGTTTGATTTTTTTGCTCTCCGCCTTGGGTATAGCATTTTTCTTTGCTTACCCACTCAACATCATCAAGCCGTCTGTAGCCGCTCAGGGAGGGCGAAGTGTTTGCTCAAACGTTAGCAAATAAATCAACTATTCCGAGGATGGTTTCGCAACGTTTAATTTTTCTAATTACATCAACGATACATTTTCAAGTTCATGATCAACTTTTCCGGGGAAGCATTTGTAAAAAATATTAATTAACAATCTCATTTTCTCTGCCTTGCAGCTCAATCCACTGAAGTATGTCTGGGAAACGTAGATATTTATTGCAGAAATTTAAATCTCTGTAATAAACACGACCAGTTTCTTTAACAATTCCGACAATTCATACACAAAAAATATACGAGTATCAATCGAAACTCACATAAATCAATTACGCAATCGACAGCACCTATCAAAAGGAACTGCTTCGAAATACTTTAACAAAACAATGCAAATAACGATTGCTCAGGGTAAAACTTTATGGCACGCATTTATCTGAGCATTATCTCCAGATCACCTATCAATTCTGTTATGGAGCGGAATCTTAAGCTCCAAAACGGGGACTGAAAAGGTGTGTACCGAGAGAGAGTGAATAAAAAAATCTCCCAAGGAATCTAAAACACCATACGGTCCTCGGTCGTAAAAATGACCATCGAAGCGTGCGTATCGTTAAGACATCGTTACAGGCGGGATGGCACCAACGGCAGTAAAAATGACGGTCAGCAGATTGTCCCTCCGGTCATTTCCTGTACTGATTTGAACGACTTTCTGCGCTTTGGTTACGATGACAATATAAAAAAGTCACACTACCAAAACCATCGATGAACCGTAGCACTCGCTCTCTTATAGCGATTTACGGTTCCGCCACTAGGATCTCGCCATTTCTGTCAGGATAGATACCGGATCCCCTAGCGATTATTATATTATTGGATTTTTTTCTTCATCTCCTTCAACGCATATGACATCCAAAATGACACACACAAAACCGATCCAATGAACATCTTTGCACCCCAAACCGTACACAATAGGACACAAAAAAAAACATAATCGGATTTGATTTTGTTCTCTCGTAAGTCACAGGTATTGCAGGAACAGGAAATGGTCAGTGTTACGCAGCCAAACACGTAAAGAAGCAATCAGAGACATATTGATTTCCGATACGATTTTCAATCTTTGCAACCCCCTAGGACTAGTTATTATGTTTTATACTACATACTGGAGGATCTTATCGAAGAGATTACCGTACCATTTAGATTGCGTACATCTGTATGTGTTTGTGTTGAAAGATTGAAACCATTATTTTGGCGATTAATTTAAATTATGGTAAAACTACTGAATTTATTTGATGTACCATGTATTATCGTATTGCAGCTATCGAGATTTCTTTAGTTACATTACAAATTATTCATTTTTTGTTACACTCACAGAACTAAAACTAAAATTATTTTCAACTAAACTAAGTATTTTCTATAACTAAAAACAAATATTTACTAAGTGTTATTTCATAACACTCTTCGCCTATACGTAATAAGCATCAACACAATATCTTTTAAAGAGTTTGTAAGTGGTAACTAGCATGAGATCTGATATTTGAACGAGACCTGAAGAATAATGGTCAGTGTAGTTTAATTAATAGCGATGGAACATCCGGAACATTAACTATTAAATAAACTAAGAAAAATAAGCAACATTCAAACAACAATTGAGACATATTTCCTTGCGCGATAATTTAGTTTGGATTATTTTATCTGTATCCTTACTTCACTAAAAAATGTCAAGATCTTTGCTTTTCCAAAAATTTATATTGTTAACACTTCTTCTTTTTCTTCTTCTTCTTATTCTACAACTACTTATTCTTTTTCCTTTTTTTCTTCTTCTTCTTCTTTTTCTTCTTCTTCTTCTACTACAGTACAAAAACCGTTGTCGGACTACATTTAGGATTATGATTTTGATTACTAGGATAGTCAGTCCTACGTATGGGGGCACGGTCCATTCTGTTATTGGAAAATTGGAAAAAAAGTTATTGAAGGAAAAAACAACTTATATATTCTTGAAAACTAATTTGAGTTGACATTTATCCCAATTAATTAATGTACACTCATTTCGATTCGATATTGTTGAAAGAAATCCATTTTCTAGAACATGTTAAAGCCTTTGAAATATTTCATATTCTAGCTATTCTAGCTTCCATGAAGCTGTGAAAACATTACTTTCTTTACGGCAGTTTACAGCTTCACTCGCATAAATTACATACACACAAGTTCATTAGTTGTAAATTAGATACTGCTGTGAATGCTGAAAAATATATTCCCTTTCCAAACACAAACAAACACTGGGTCGCATTATATCAATAACAACAACACTGTCCTCTCTCATGTTCATTATTTATGGCGATTCAGCAACATCCAAACGATCATCCGATCGGTTGTTATTCTTCCCCGTGCCCGGATTCGGAAGAACGTGTCAGAAAGTGTAAATGCTCAATTGAGAAACATCTGTTTGCAACGCATGGTCGTTTTCCCGCTTAACAAAATGGCGTCTATATGGGTGCGTGTTGTTTTTTTCTATCTTTCTCAGACCTGCACCGGTTTGAAACAGATAGCAACATTTGATTCGGTAATTACTGGCACATCCAACCAAACCGGTGCAGAGCCGAACGATGAAAACCGAGGCTGAGTAAATAAGGTTATCACAACAATAAATTAGGGTATTTATTAACGTTAACACTCCAGGATCCCGGCAAGGATCCTGGTACGCAACAGTAACGAGCAAACCGATAATATTTGTATCAACAAACGTCGGATAACCGTCGACGCATCCGTTTGCATCCCGGAAGGAAGGAAGCAGCAACCATGGCTCGTCCCATCCTCTGCGCTGCGGGATCTGCTGAGCAACATGGCGTTCGGAACGGTGGCTGCAGACAGGACCACCAGTAGTGAACACCCTAAACAGACAAAGGTGACAAGATGACAATAACTCAAAGCACGTTCTTAGATCCGTTGATGACCATAATCATGAAACATCCTTGTGGTACACACGAGGACCCGACAGAACAGTTGGGTTGGGAATCCAGTGACAAAACCCACCGTCGAACAGCTAACAAGGCTAGTTAGCAGATCGATTTACTTTTTCCATCCATTTCCATTCAATGTTTTTGTTTACCCTAAATCGAAATGAAATACTCCCATTGAAAAAGTCTAACCCAAGGAAATCCTTCAGAACACACACACATGCACTCCGTGGGGAGGGGAACCGATCCGATTGAGGTCGATGCCGTACGCTATTAAGCCTAATTCATTACGAAAAAGGTAAACATTTCTATTTCCATTTGCCATCGCCAAACAATGCGAACCGCAGTACGATGTGAACGCTTTGATCCTGCAAAGGACCACTGGTAAAGGGATCGTAGAATGAGACTCACAACTGCACTGCAACACTCGTGGGTTCTGCCAACAATGATCCTTGTGTGGCGTAGGGAAGGGATGAACAAAGGCAGGATGCGTCTGGCAAAGGTGGAGGATGACACAAAATAAATTAAAATGCATTTGTCATACGACGACCACCCGTGGGTATTCCGGGTGTACGTACCAAAGAGCAAAGGGGGAAAACAAACTATAAACGATAGAAAAGTAAACGCAACGCTATAAAGAATAAGAGAGTGCGAGTGAATCTGCAATAGAAAACATCGAGCATCGCTGCAAAGCAATTGAATGTACTTAAAACTAGTGCAACGACGGTTATCCTGGTTGTCATTTTCGTATCCCTCGTCCCGGAACCAGCACTACCAGGGCGGACTGTATGAAATTTCGGAGTTTAACTGCTCACACTCTGCATTTCACAACGGAACGAAAATGGCGAGCTAATAAAAATTCAACCCAGGGCAAAAAGTTAATGCCTTCGATATGTGCGCCCATCGGCGACACTGCCATGCTCACAAAGTGTCTGTGCAAATTAAGACCCCGAGAATGATTTTTCACTATTCGGCGATGGTAAAAGTAATTTGCCATGGAAACTCGCGTCCTGGTGCGATAGTACTGCCACTAGTGTTCGAGCTTGTTCGAGTCTGGTGCTGGTGCACCCAGCGCAAGGCAGGTCAAACTTTTTGCGCATTTCTCAATTTCGTACGGTTTATGTCATTTTTTTGTTTCTCCGCCTGCTGTAAACTTTTTCGGGTTCCGATATAATTCAACATAAATCACTGCAGCAGACACGGAGCACAAATACACATACGTGCACGTAATGCTTCGCAGGGCTGGCTAATTTATAGTACTTTTGGATAAAACTTTTCCAACCAAAGCAGATGGAGATCGAATCAGATTGTATTACTAAATGGTTCTTAACGGTAGTAGTGATGTGAAACAAAGCTAACTTTTGATCATGAAATGTTGAATATGACAATTATTCATAATTATAATATTGTTTTTCTTATAATTCCCTTTTTCATGTACACCTGAAAGAAACATTGTATCTTCCATCTGTTAAATTGAAAAGCTTTGTTTCGAAGCTCAGAATACATTATATAGAAGATACAAAATACTTATGTGCTTTTACAGATTTTACAAACATTATGTAAATATTAATATAAACATTGAATTGTATGTAATGCTATCGGCACATATGGTACAAGCAACAAAATGTTCTATACATTTTTGATAAGTAAATATCTATCAATCCCAAAGACAGTTAAATGGACCAGCTCTCTTATGTTTAGAAACGTTCGTTACAATGCAGACTTTTAGTAAGAAATGTCATTAACCATAAATATCAAACCAACGAACGCATATCATTCATGAATTCTATATCATGTATGTGTCTTTATAAAGTTCTCTTCCAATCCATCAAGAACACATAAAATTACACATGCACATAGCTCTAGCAGGCACCATACACTATTTTGTCGTGTTATAAAGAAATTCAGAAAAAAAATCACCCATTAATTGCTACGTGTACAAACACAAAAAATATTTGGGCCCTTCACGATTCTAGTCAGTTTTTTGTATGGAGTTCGACAGTTGGAGGCTGAAATCATGTAAACACTCCATACAAAACCACACACAAAACTAGCCTGCAATTTTCAGTCTAGATTATTCTAGCCTCAAAGCTAGAATTAGATTCGAGTACCTGCTCGAAAACACGGTGTTGTTTACATTTACCCCACGGTGCATTAAAGAGATCACGTGATGGAATCTAGAATCAAAGTGTATGTAGTCCAGGTGGTCTCATAGCATTTTTTTTAAAACTAAATTTGAATATCACTTTTTGACAGGATGGGTGAAAACTTTTTTTCAAACAAGCTTTCTTGAGTTTTGACGAATACTCAAAACACTCTTAATATTTTAATTCAGAAGCAGAAGCGATAAAAATCAGCCTTCTAAATTCATACACCTTGGGATAAGCCCACCTGTATATTATACTCACTTAGATAGCTGCTCGAAAACTGCTATACAATGCAAACAGCTGACAGGCTGAAATTTCAGCCTACGAACTTACAACGGAAAGGGCCCCTTTGATGAAAACGATTTGTAGAGCATTGTCAAGCATTATATACTTTTTTACACACTTTCTCATCATGCAACTCACTCACAAACTGTTCGTGCACTTTAAGAAGGTGACATTAATCTTCCCACGAGTATGATGAAAAGTGACTCAGGAAAAGCCAAATCCTTCAAAAACAACATCTTCAACGCGCCACGCACCAGTACCGTATTTTGTTACGGTATATCAACGATTGCAACGCAACGCAAACCTCTCGCCACTTCTCAAGAAATTAGTAATTGGCAAAGAAAATTACATTGCACACCATCCAAACCATTCATACCCCTATCCCCCTTCAACCACCCCTTCCAGCAAACGTAGACAGTTTGGTTCGACTCCTCATTAAACCTGGCTGACGCTCGATGCCAATTTTTGTGATGAAAATTCAAATGCCGTGAAATTGAATCTCCGCACAAGAGAGGCAAGCTGTCGTCGGTCGGTCATGTTGAACATTCCCACCCATGCACCGGTGTTGTCGTACCGGAGGCCATCGAACTCCATGGGAGTCGGGATATTTCTTCATAAAAATCGACCTCCCGAACACATCATCATAACGAGCCTCGGTAGATTAGTAAGTTTTGCCATGTTTTCGTTACGCTCGTTGAAAGTTTTCCTTACATCCCAACATCATCATCTGCCATCCTGCGCGCTACCGTTCGCTCAATGGCTTACCTTAGCGTGTGCCAATTGGGAAACTTCTTTTCAAGACCCAGCCTCAGCCTCAAAGAATTGGCTCAGAACGTAAAGCGAGAGTAGCAAAAAAGGCACATCTTGATAATCTGCTGCTGCGGGCTCTGTTTTCTCGATGCGACGCACAATAGTATCCCGCCAGCACGGTTACGGGGGGATGGGCAGAATGAAACTGCCAAAAGCCAAATCCACCCCGGGGCCGGCAGCAGAATAGGCAGAAAAATAACTCAATCATGGTTCTGCATGAATGAAGCGGACAGCAGAACGCGTTCATATTCATTTTTTGACAAATGTCCAATCTCCAGCTGGACCGCATTAAAATGTCTTGTTCGGTGATATTTTTCAACCTCATCCCAACCGTCCCGGTCCGTGTGGTCAAGCCCAAGGCACAGAAGTATAGCTGTCATTACAAGGGGGAACTGAGGCGTACCTGAGCTGCCTGGGCTGGTCATGTTTAGCAAAGATCTTTATGTGTTTCCGAGTTTTTTAACGCATGGATCGCACACGAACTTCGCTTGTTCATGACAAGTCGAAAAGTTTTGCACGTATTGTGGGAAACTTTAGTTATCATTTTTGTTAACAAACTTGCTCAAGAATTTTAATTAACTTAATTATGTGTTTCACTTCATCCATCATTCTTAACTCAGATATGAAAACATATTTATTATCATTATTAAATCTTTACTTTGCGTTCTACCCATACCGCTACCAATAACCACCATGTAACCATCTCATTTGAATGATAAAAAGAACTGTAGCTTTTATGAATTGAGCTCACCAATTCACCTGAAGCGGAGGACACTAAAAAAACGTACCACGAAAGATGAAATAACTGCACAGCGATCAGCGACAAGCAAATCATTGTGCGCGGCAAGCAGAGCAAAACTATCACGAAGAATGAAAGAAGGTGAACATGGCCATGACAAAAGATGTTTCCAGCATTGCAGGAGGTCGCTCTTGTAAATATGGCCAGAGAACATAAAATAAATATGTTGATTTCGCAGTCACATTATGCAGTTATGAAAGGGAGAGAACATGGATAAGTTTCTTGTTCATGGATTCATCAGACAGTTCCAGTCAGTTGGCCGGCAGAACATTAGGGCACGGTTTCGCGATTACCTTAAAAAAAACCAAGCCACAAACGAACGTGAACACAAAAACTACCTGCCACTATCTACAACCCCCTCCCTCGCCATGGCCGCTGCTGCACTCCCTCATCCTAGCAAACAATAAAATCTTTGGCGAAAGTAAAATGTTGAGCAAAACACACGAACAAGCAAAACAACAGTAACAGCAACAACAAAACATCATCCGGACAACCACACCAAACCGGAACACAGCCGCGGATGATCACCGCGAGATCGAATTTATGCGAATTGACGTGACTTTTCGAGAGGACACACATTATTTATGGCCTCGTGCGATCGTGCCGCTTCACCACAGCAGGTCCACCGATCACAGCCGTGGAGAAATATATATTTCAGCAATGGGGACTCCTCCTCAGTTCCTAGGAGTCAGCTGCCAAAGCACCAACGACAACGACGGCGGAAGACGACGAAGATCGTTTGAGGCAGGCTAATAATCGTAAGCTTTAGACCGCAGCGAGCTACGTTGGGCACAACGGTTGGCTGTGCCATTTGTTGGTAATAAGATAATATATTTGTAATTTATGTTGCCGATGAAATTCCACGAATCATTTGTAATAAATTGATGATCGAGAGCGAACGGCAATGTTTCGCTTCGTGTCGAAGCCGTGTCGCGCAATATTGTGCATGTCACGTGTGTTCGTTGCTATCTTTTTACTGTTCTGTGCAAACCGCTACATAAAACAAGCGCAATGTATTTTTTTTTCTTTCAAAAAAAAAATGGAAAGATTATATCCACTAAAATGTGAATCATTAGAGCTAGACTCACTGCTTGATCGTTTCTCTGCACCAGCTGCATCAGAAATAAACTTCCCTTTACCCTACAGCGTACTTTGTGGTACATTTATGTCCTCGAAGAAAACTATTCTCAAAAGAATTGGTGCCAACTGTGTGGAGACAATATTTATGCAAAATAAAACCAAAGCTACCCAAAAACTTGCAAAACTAAAGTGCACGAACAACTTCAAAACAAAATTTAACTGCAAAGAGCTTTAGCAACAGAAAAAAGCACCCAACGGTTTAATGAGTTAGGATCCATTTATAATTAAAATAAATTGCCTGAAGTGTCGTAAAATATTGTTATGCGCATTTTGTCGTGTTTCCTGCTGGCAAGCAAGTTTTATTTTTGTTTTTCAAAACATACTTCTCTCTTCTTTTAAAACTTTCTTTGGGTTCTTTCAGTATTTACCACTGTGCTCAGTTTGTATGTCTACGCCCAAAGATCGAAACACAGCTCTCGATAGCTCAATATTTTATAGTAGTAGAATTTTAGAGACAAAGTTGGTTTGGCATTGATGATTGAAATACCATATGTAATAAGTTCACTTGCAGTGGCAATGTTTTGAAAAAACCTACAACCCCTAAACAAACGGACTGGTTCTGATTCATAAATCTGTCTGTGGCCTATTTACTTAAGACTTTAGTTTCAACCGGTCGACAGCGTAACATTTCAAAACACCAACAAAACAGTAGTTGAATTATTTCTGATATGTGACCGCCTGCGTAAACCGAAGGCCGATAGATAAACAAATCACTAAAATCAAGAAATAAAAGCTTACAGCATTAGAATCAGATTTCTCACATGTTTCCTAACGATAAGCGTAACACGTACCACTGATGCAGTTTGCAAGATTTTTAGTGTCGACATGTGGCTAATTTAATGTATGTTAAAATAATCAACACTACTCCAGTAATGTTTTGCTCGTCTGAAATTGTTATTAGAAAGTCTTCTCAGTAACATCCTAATAAATTACCTTTGTTACTTCTTTTTCTATAAATTTTAGTTAACATTTATTGCCGATCAAAAACGACACATGATAACAACAACGATTGCGCACAATCTATCTCTCTCTCTCCTACTCATCATGCTACAAAATCACAAATCATGACCGCACCACAAGATGACCTTAAAAACTAACGCTTCCTGAATCTTCAACTGAGTCTCATCAGCATCCTCAAACAATGTTTGCAAAATAGCTTAACACATGTTCTACTGTGTTGTGGCTGCTTCCTTTCCTTTGCTACAGCAACTTCCTTTCGGGGTAAAAGCTGTTCATTGAACATTTTCTCAAACGAGGGAACATGTCTTCCATGCCGATAGTATTCTTTCTTAGGCCAATGCTAATGACACGACCACTAAATAAATTAATTTCCTAAGGGATCTTAATGCCAAGCCACCCAACCGTTGCCATAACCGTTGGTGCATTTTTATCTCGGTAGCTGCTACTAGTGGCATCATGGGGATTTCTGTTCTTCCACTCCAAGGTTAGCCCTCAAGAAAGGGTGTTCCGTCCACACTGATTCTCTTGGCCGAATCAAACGGTAGCGGTATTTAGCTGAAGGATCCCCACTCGAAAGGATGTGGGCCGGGTGCAGTGCTTTCCGGTTTCTCAGAAGACACAGATTACCACCACGCCTACAAAACATAGGATAACAAAACCGAACGACACATAAAAGTTCTAATTTGCATAGGACAAGTTAAGTCTTAAAAGGTTATTAGTGTACAAGTTTTGAGGCAGTTGTAGCTCAATGCAAACTACAAGACCCACACTCTCGTCCGGCGTGTTGGCGTTTCACTCCCTTTTACTTTCTCTCTCTCTCTCTCTCTCTCTCTCTCTCTCTCTCTCTCTCTCTCTCTCTCTCTCTCTCTCTCTCTCTCTCTCTCTCTCTCTCTCTCTCTCTCTGTCTCTCCAAGCACAGTTCCCAGTTTCTGCAGGGTGGCATCTTCGGTCGATCCAGTGTACTCTTGAGATGATAGAGATGCTCCGTTTGGTTAGATCGTTGGTTGGGGTGGTTAGTTGCTTGATGTCGGTGTTTCGCCAGCGAAACCATGTGGCTTCCAAGGAGCAAGCTTCTCTTAATGTTCCTCCCACTACGTACGGAACACCAGTAGAACCTCAACCGGATCCGTATCGTATCCGGTGGTACGAGTAATCATGTTTTACATGAAAACTTTCCACACTTTCGACTTTCGACCGTCACCTTCAATTGATCAAACTATTACACCTTGTCTCTGACGCAAGGTTTTGCCCGTTCCTTAATTTTCTGTTCTACCTGACCGATGGTTACTGTAAGAATGGCTCGCCACTCCAATATCCAACCTACAGCAAACCCAGACAACAGACCTTGCCGTACCATCGGTGCGAGGAACAAAATTCATTCAATAAATTAAATTTTATGTCTTAATTAATACTCTCGTTTCGTCTACTGTGAGGTGTCTGACGGTGCACAGCGTCCGATACTACACCATCAACGCCACCGTAGCACATTAACAAACCAGCGGGAATTCTCGCGGTCGCAGCGTTTCGCCTCCAGCATAACACTGTTGGTATCGCATGTTTCTTTTTTTATTCTTACTTTTTTTTTTGCTTACTCGCTATATTGTATGATGTGCTTTTTCTTCGATAAATTGAGCCACCGAAAGGTATCGAACAAAATCAATACTTGTTTTAATGAATTTTGACAACATGAAACAATAATTTTCGCTCAAGCTATGGACCAATCCTACTTCCGATTCTTCACAAAATCTGTTGGTTTGAAAAGCTCTACCGGTACTTCTCTTTGGGGATCGTCTTAGCATGTTGTGTTCGTTCCAGGTACGCTCGTCGCTTCTACCCGACACAGTGGACCTCACCACGGGATACGTGTTGTGCTCGTCTATATGACCACCCCTGCTGAGGACACTATTGGAGAGCACCAAATTTTACAACGTTTTTCATGTTTTGCGTTGTCGTCTCAATGACCGCGCGTTCGGCCTCGATCGAAACGAGTTAAAAAATAATGCTCAAGATCAATGGATTCACGCGTACGATGCCCTTTTGCATTGGTCGTACAAAACATCTCAGGTTTATCTCGTTGCAATCTGTATTAAAAGAACCTTCGTGTTTATGCAACACTTTTATAATAATATGTTATGATCCTTTTCTTGGGCAATAAAGAAAATAAACTATTTAAAAAGGCTTTTAACTCATTGGTTTTTAAACAAGATTATTAAATTTCTTTGATTGAGTTATGAAAATCAACTTAAACTTAATAATTGTTTCAAATTGCAGATGTTTTGATTACCCTCTATGGAAAAAAATCCCCGATCTGCAGGACAAAAAGTGGCAGGGAAAACTATCCTATTATGAGTAAAACAATAAGTGACAAATCTATTAGAGGATTATGCCAAGACTAGACCGATTATTGTCATTGTAAAAAATAAGAAGATGAAGATTGATAACTTACTCACTCTAGCACATCAATTCCATATAGTAGCATAATACTTCGTTTTATCATTTATTAATTCAATCCATTATAAATCCTTCACGTATGTTGTATATTGCAATAGTTTGCGGAAAAAACATTACTGAGAGTTAACTTCATTGATCATTGAATGATTTTAAACCTTTATCGTACTCACTGGTCCTTTTGTAGAGGTTCCTCAAAAGATTTAAATGACAACACATGTACTTTTTATTGACAAATACGATTTATAACGTTCAATAGTCCAACAATCAACTACTTTAAAACGGCTTTGTCCACCTGTCAATCAACACGATGTACCTCAGCAAGCAACTTCGTTTACTCAATCCCCTTTCTATAGAATACCAAATTCCCAGCCGAGAAAATCTTGCTTCTACTACACCTCCACACGTCCGGAGTGGTTTAAATTAATCGACATGGATATGCCTTATCGTTCAGCACTGAAAAGAAGGGGTGAATGTTAAACATCCAGTACATGCCAGTAACATGTCTTTTAGTGGACGATGTCGACGACGCCACCCACCGCCCGCCGCATATTAAGACGTCCCCCGACCGTTGCACCATTCTACATTCACCGAGTACGATTTTGCACTTCCAGTCTCGATAGGGTCTCGAAGGCGGCTCACAATCCTAGCGAGCCAACCGCACGAGTCTCGTCGTCCTTAAATCCTTTACATCATCCCGAAGAAGGGTGCACCCACAACAACATGTTATCCTCACACCATGTACTTACACTGCCTGCTTTGCCTGACTCACCCGGCACATATATATTTATGTGGGACAGGACAGGCTAGTGGAGCTTTGTCGAACAACTGCTGTGACTGATTTCAAGAAATTAAATTAAAATCGAAATCATTCCCTTCGCATTTCCGCTTCTTCTATCACCGGATCGGACAATTTGAGGTTGAACAGTGTGCAGGATCAACTAAATGACGATGGTAGCTTTCCAACGATGGCTATAAAACTCAATTACATTGATTTGAAGTGAAATTTAAGGGAGGGTCAACGTTGGTTTTTTGGATTTACCGTTTTGTGGGCTCATCAACAAATGGAAACACAGGAGGTGATGTGAATGCAAGAAGGATCTACTCCAAAGCGGATAAAGGAATGATTTAGGGCTTAGCTTAAGAGTGGCTGTAATGTGTTGAGTCAGATTTAATACGTCTGCTGCTAATGTTGATTGAGTTTTGGTAAATGTTATCGTACCCTATTACTGCAAAATATATTCATAGTTTGGGTGAAGAGTTCATATTTATAAGGTGGTCATATTTTCGTATGGTGGCAATTGCTGTTGCTCTCGAGATAGGTGGCCTTTAGAAATCGCAAAACAATCGACATTTTTACAAGAAACAAGATAAAAGATTGTAATGGAGATAGGCATAAGACAATATGACAAGACAGACGACTAAATTGTTTCAAATACTATCCATTTCGTTGAATAGACTTTACGCCAATAACAAAATAACCAATGTAAAACAGGCACAATTTTGTAATGTTTTTTTTTTTTTGCTAAGATTTGAGGTATTTAAAGCTAAACTAAAATTCCACTCATTCAGATCTGAAAGATCCCGAAATTCAAAATAGATAGGGTGCATCATCAAAAACAATAGATACAGACTAAACAGAGGTGCATCGTTCACTTTGCACAAAAGTCGATCGAAATCGACTCTACAATTGTTTTTACGACCATCAACAACAACATCAGCAGAAGCAACAGCAACAACTAGTCTGGTCGCGTTTCTCACCATGTTGTTGGGTTATTGCGAACCGCTAATCAAAAATTCATTGTTTGTCGGCTTTGGCCAAACATTTCCGCAACACCCATTTCTCTCGCCGCTAGTATCCCGCACCGCGCACCAATGGTCGAGATTGGACTACGGTCAACCAGAAAATTTCCTCTCCTTTCTATTACAGAGCAACGGCTTCCGGTTTACAGAGCACGGACCAACCCCAAGCCAGTCGAGCCGTACCGTTTCGAACGATGCACGAATCGATTTGGCAATTGACTATTATAATCAACAAGCAACCAGAATGCAAGCGGCTTTGCTGTGCATAATTTATAAATATATATTCAGAGCTTCTAAATCCCATAACTCCTTGACGCGCGCTCCCTCGCTCCGACATCCCACGGACGGTGCTCTAGCGTGTGCTCTGGCCGGAACAGCACATACCCCGAATGTTCCCTCGACGAAATTGTACGCTCGACAATTGCATTCGAACCCACCGTAAACCGTAAAGTTCCCTTTTCAAATCTGCTGAAACGTAAAACGAGCTGTGAAAATATGACCATCATTCCACGCCGATGCAATGTTCCCTGTGCCCCAGCTCGTCTGTCCCTCGTCCCGCCGTCAGCCTTTTACCATACTGAAAATGGTTGAATTAAGCCCAGGGAAAGCTATCCACCGAATCGTCCAAACTAACCCACACCCCTAAAAGAAGAATTTCTACCCTAAGCCCACACACAAATCCGGTCGTAGCGCAATCATACGATTTGCGCTTGTGTTTTGTATGAATATTTGTACATTTATTAAATAAATATCAGTCTCTCCTCCGCAGTTCGCATAGCGATACCCAGTGGACAGTGAACCTACAGTGAAAACAATTACGCCGCTGCATGGTCGTGGTCTTTTCCCCGAGTAAAACAAAAACATACGCCAAATATCGCCCGAAAAGGACCGATTGCTTACGCTCCAATCGACATGGACATCGCCCGGGACTCTGGCAGACGTTTTCGCGAGCCTTGCTGGGTTATTTGTTTCACAGCACTCACACTCACGCAGAGGGGATGGTCGGGATTTTCTCTAAAATATATTTATTTTATTTCCACGCATCCTTGCCCCTGGTCGTGAGCAGTCGTGCAAGCGAAGCACACCGGAACTGGCAGCAAGATCTGTGTGAAATTTCGTGGTTCCGATTCAAAAGCGACGAACCAAAACAAATCTAAACATTCGGATGTGATATCAAGCACAGTGGTTGGAATTAAAGCGTGCATGGTACAGCATAAACATTTCATTAATAAAAAATAAAACTATAAACTTCATTAAATAGAGTCGATCCTTTTCCCTTAACACTTTGCATTGGACAACATTTAATGGGTTTATGTACCAACTTTTATGTAACTTTTTTGTGCATTATTGTAAGCTTGTAATGAGGTTGTGAAGTAAAATTACATAAATAGAATACACTTCATGTACTACTTTTGTTTATAGATACAATAAGCCACTTCTAAATGTATGATATACCAATTTTATTCAATACCACCGGCATCGCTCGAAACAACAGAATAAGGCTCAACATTGGCTCCGGTGGAGCAGAGACGGTTTCGTGGATCCTTCCCAATCCATGTCATATTTGCATCGCTGCGTTCTGCTCTCGCTTATCTGCTGCAGGTGTGCTAAGCATAGGCCCGTGCCTGCCAACACAGCCCAACGGTGGTGCCAACTCATTGTCCAACGTACGACCTCCGTGTTTTGTAGCGCACCGCCGAAACACGCAAATGTACAAATCCCGGTCGCGGTTTTTCCCATTCGCCGGCTTACCGTGGCGTGCAACGAAATGATGTTTTGTATTATTTAGCAGATGCGCATCGCTGCGGAAAAATATCATAACTATGCAAATCGGCCTCAGCACCATTTTACCTAGAGCTTGGTTTGGTTTGGCATTGTTCTGTTCACACCTTCACGCCGGTTATAAAAGACGAAGCGGTCAGACAGACCGCTCGTGCAAAGTGATTTCACTATATTCGAAAACATTTTAACATTCAATCCGTGCTTTTGAATGCATCATAAAGTAAATAATGATGCTAAATGAATTGATCATCATTCATCACTTCATTGATTTGATTATGCAATTTAGAGCATTTATTAAGCCACACGACATATTCGCGTTGCTTTCGATTTTTCATCCACCTTAGTTTGTTACCTATTTTTTACATATTTTTTCGTGAAAAGAAAGCAAAATCCTGATCAAGCTCCTGATCAAACCAAAACTCTAGCTTTTTGCTTTAAATGCTAGAAACATGATTTTGTACCTTCTACCCAAGGATCATTACTCCAAAGTAATACTATACTAAGCGAGATCTAAAATTTAAACGAAAATCAATATACTAGCGTTACGGAACTCATGAACGCACGCATATGTCATATAACCGGTACATATATGTTATATGTACCGGTTTTAACACTCTGCACTATGCGTGATGTTAAGTGATAAATGTACTTCTTAATTTTAATATCATATAATCCTTAATGTTATACCAATATCACATAATTTCACAACAAGTTCATAAAGTGTACCAAAATTTCCATGACCGCTGAAATTCCCTTGCAACCTGCATTTTTTTTTTTGTTTATTCAGTGTAAAATTTGCATGGCCTTCGCAGTGGCCTAAGAGACTTAAACCAATTATCTTAACACTAAGTGCTACTTAACGGTCTAACATTTATTGGGGTCAAGAGTGTTAAGCAATGCCAATAGGTGATTGTTAAACGTATCGATCCAAATATTATAATCAAACTATAGGACGAACTGGTCCGGGCCGGTCTGGGGATACAGTCGTCAACTCGTACGACGTAACAACATGCCCGTCAAGGGTTCAAACCCCCAACAAACCGTGCCCGCCCCATACGTAGGACTGCTATGGTAACAATAAGTCACTGAAAGCAAAGCTCACTTCACTAGTGGGTACAGGCAGGCCTTGACTGACAACGGTTGTTGTGCCAAAGAAGAAGAAGAAGAAGAAGAAGAAGAAGAAGAAGAAGAAGAAGAAGAAGAAGAAGAAGAAGAAGAAGAAGAAGAAGAAGAAGAAGAAGAAGAAGAAGAAGAAGAAGAAGAAGAAGAAGAAGAAGAAGAAGAAGAAGAAGAAGAAGAAGAAGAAGAAGAAGAAGAAGAAGAAGAAGAAGAAGAAGAAGAAGAAGAAGAAGAAGAAGAAGAAGAAGAAGAAGAAGAAGAATATGACGAACTAAAACTGCGAGACATATACAAAAAAGGTTCGTTATAGCTATAAAGTCGCCTCCTACGGTCGATACTTAAGTGTTCATAGTGTCTAAGAATGCTAGCTGGATTATTTATATAAATCGTGCCAACATATCTGCAGCGTCGATGATATTTTATGCAACAAATAGATAGTAAATTAAGCAATAACTGAGTTACTGCCACGATTCCCATAATATATCATAGGAAATATGATTGGTATCATAAATATAATAATATGTAAACAGCGAGCAATTATGTGGCAATTGATATCAATTTTTAAAAAACTCTCTTTCTTTACATGTGGTATCGATATGAACTATGTAAATTAGTAATATAGTTGCCTATTTACTAGCAGCATTTCATCCAATGTAAACTCCACACCTTTATTGACTGTTAATTTCTTAACTGATTCCTTATTGTAAATTCCATAACTACTAGTGTTGTTACCCATAGCAGGATTGTCAGTCCTACGTTTGAGTGTACGGTCCCCATTCGAGACTTGAACTCATAACGAGTATGTTGTTAAGTCGTTCGAGTTGACGACTGTACCGCGAGACCGGTAATGGTAGTAACCTTCCAATGATTAGTAAAGACAAATTCGATTGTTTAAAAATGATATTGTCTAGAAAAGCAAGCACACATAAATGTCCTCACATGTAATAGTTTTGCTATCAAATTCCAGAAGATATTAAGTTTGAGTTTCTACTGATAAACTGTTGTTTTACTTGTGTTTCTGGTAAATTTATTTCAATCACCAGTAATAAATTCCTACCTCCTGTTCAAAACATACATGACAATGTTTCCAGGTTCTTAAAAATCCTTTTCAACAACCGAATGTCAAATGCTACGTTTCACCATTTGAAATCCACCTTTACTACTCCAACGTGCGGAAGCATATCATTACTACTTCTCTGCCATAACCTGAGTTTACAGGTCGCTCTACCCAGATAAAAAAGTCCGTTTACAGCTTTTGATTTCACCCATGCTTCGTATTTCCATCACAACGAAGCACTTGGATCAGCATAAGAAACAGTTGCCCCGCTCATGTTGGAAGTAGAACGAACCAGGCTTTACAAAACCATTGTAAAGATGCAGCCACAGCCATAGAAGTAGCTGTCGCAGCAGCCGGTCCCCAGAAATAATCCTTTGATATGATCTATGTTAACAATTTTTAACAAATGTTGCGAACACAGGCACACACCTAATCCTATCCGTTATTCATGCTTAGAAGTACGCACCACGGATCCAACGAGAATTGGAAGAAGATCGAAAAATGTCTCACCCGTGTCGAATCATCCTCGGGAGCTGACTACGCTAGTGCGGTAAAGCGCCGGCAGGGCAGAAAATGACACAATAAATACATCAAAATTTATATCCTTGAAATGTGATTTAATAAGGATTTGTGCGTTACGCATGTTATAAGCGCAAAACAATCATAATTTATAAGGAAACATAAAGGCGACGCTCCATGTTGCGCCATTGCAATCGGCACGGAATGCCTTTTCCTTCATATTTCAAACCACCTTCCTGGCCAGCCTGCCGTACGCCAAACCCCAACCAAACTCACTCGCAGGCGAAATCTCTTTACGAACATCCAAATCCATTATTATCGACAAACAAAAAATGCTCAACGACCGTAAGTAGATGGAAAGCGAAATCCCTGACTAAGACCATTTCCTGTGCCAGGAAAGCCCCTGTCCATGCTTTACCATTTCCCCTTCCCAGGCGCTGGCCGGGAATCGAAACTGTCCTCCACCCCGGGGAACCCATCATGAAAAATGTCATATTTTTTCGCTTCCTCCGTAACATTTTCTTTGCAGCGCTTTGAGTTTTTTTTTTCGCTTTCTTCTAAATTTTCGAATCGTTACCTAACGCGGGTGGCACCTAGAATCAGCTCCCGGTAGCAGTGGCATTGTGGGTCGTGTGGCCTAAGGACGATGCTTAAAATAAAAGGACGCGCTCCGAGTCGTAAGTTAATCGAAAAAAGGAAAACATCCTACTAGGCATCCTGCCGGCCTCCTGGAGTGCGTCAGTCGTGGGAGAATTCCAGTACAGTAGTCCTGGCCGGATCGAGTGTGAGTGCGTTTGGGTGGATGAAAAAAAGGCGAGGAATAGGAAATAAATCTTTGTGTTTGATTTAGAGATATTTAACAATGCTTTATTGGGTTATCGTAGAACGAACACCCTGTCTATCCTTCCCTCACGGCCTCGCGACGCTCTACACCCGCGTGATCGGTGGACGGTGATTACAGGGAAGAATGTTGATAAAGTACTCCAAATGACCACTTTGGAATCTATTTTATTTATTTTGGTTTTTTCGCCTTTTTGCCTCCTTTGAACACACACACACAAGCAGTCATTCAGCACTTCCTTTCTTCACAACATTGCTTCTACCATTCATGCCTCGTTGAATGTGTGTCTTTTTTTTTGTTAGGTTCGGCCACTCGAGTGTCAACCGAAACAAAGCAAAGAAGAAAAAACGCACACAACGTATCGGCTACCGGCTGGAATTGATTAATGGTGTATTAATTCGGAAAGTTGCCTTTATGCCATCCTAAATGGGTGACCATGAATATTCTTTTATTTCACCTCGTCTTTATGAACCACGGGGTTGTGCCCACCCACCCATACAGAGGCAAGGATCGGTGGATCGCACCAAATGTTGTGCCTGAAGGAGCCCGCTGTTTCCTTTTTTCCGGGTGATAAAGTATTTTACAAATGTTTTCCGATTCGAGAGCCGTTTGGCTCGCTCGCTAGGTGGCAGCTGCCAGGGGTTGAATCGATGTGACCGTTGCTATTGATAAAATGAGATGGCTTTATTTCGGAGCAGGAATGGTTCGGATTTTTAACACGTTTTGTATGGTTCGTGTTTGTTGATGTTGTCATGAATTTTAATCCAGTATCTTGTTAGAGATAGGGCTTCTTTTGTACAAAATAATACGCTTTCTAACCAAAGTTAGGTTCAAAAGACAATTCATAGTTTCGTAAAGAGGGACAAGTATGCATTGGAGCCTGTTTAAGCTTAAGCTTTTGAATATTCTTTAAAATAAATATATGAACCATTCAACTATTAACTTATTAATTTACATTCTAGAATTTGCAGACAAGTAATCAAGCTGAATAAAAAACCAGCTGAATAATCAATCAACTCAATACATTTTCATACACAAGTCCCTTAATGACGGTTTCGAATTAATATGCCCACATTAACCTCTCGCTCTGCTAAATGTGCCACAAACACTCGCATCCATGTTTACAATGCTACCTAGTATGTTAGCACAAATTATCTGGGAAAATATGTACAGAATAACAAAACTATCTCTGGACTGCACTCAAAATTAATTTTTCCCAATATCAGCCAGGTCCTGGTTATGAAAAAGGCATCGCCTGAATATTAATCGCTTCATTTTTGCACCAGCTGCGTATTCCTGTCGCATCGAGCATAATCGCCATCGGATTGTTTACGATCAGCACTTGATTAGTGTATTAATACCGAAATGTAACGTTTAACCAGCTCCACGCTACTAGCTCTTGGGGGCGCACATCCGCTCCCATACCGAACATTAATTTGCCGACTTAATGAAATAGGGTCCGCATTCCGGCCTCGAACTCACGAGTAGTTCCTCATTCTATGGTTCCAGAGCATCCGTCCTGCTGGGGACAAAATTGAAACAGGCCCAGCTTACATTGCTTTTATCTTGGGATAAAGACAGAACGCTACCAGCGTTAGCTCAACAGCTCCGATGTACGAGCATTCCGTGGAATGTGAGCTGTGTATGATATGTTCTGTTCGGAGGGAAACAATCCCTGCGGTTGCTGCTGGTTCTTGTTGCGGCAAGAGCAGCACTCTATCGACAGTAAATAAAGATTGTGCTACAGTTATTGGTGCAGCTTCGGTGACGGGAGTAAAGCCGATACTTCCCACAATGATAGCTCAGTCGCCCCTCAAGTTTGCTGAGAAATCCACATTTCACTCACTCAATATCAGCCATGTGTTTGTTTGTTTGCTTATTTTTCAAGTTGATTGATGTGATGCAGATAGATGATGATGGTTGGATTTAGTATATCCTTTACAATCTCAGGGTGCAACATCCTATCCTACTGAATAATTTAAAAGTTATTACTAAGCGTTTTCTATTACAAAAGTTATACAATAGTGTTAATGAACGTAATATTTTTATGTGAACTTGGATTTAAATTTACTATAAATTGTTAAAGTTATTTAATTATTAACATGGGTTCATACAGTCATTTAGACAATTCACTCCAAAAAGACATTAGTTCAGTTTGTATAAAATATTACAATTATTAACTATATTATCATCAATATCAAACTCAAACATCATCAATATGTTAAAATGAAATCGTTTCATCATACAGTGTAGTGCAGTGTAATAAATAATAAAACCCATCCACTAACTATCTACCCGTTGCTTATCTATCTTATTCAAACAAATACAAACACCACAAAGGCCTTCAAACCGGAAGCCACTCACGATGGAGTTGTTTCGTCCTGTTCTTTTGAATACACATTCCCCAACTGTGCGGCCAACTTGCATAGATCAATGTTGAACACAAACACACACAACGGTTCATCTCGTTTGCAGTTCTTACAGCAAGCGAGCGAGACAGAATCAGTCAACCAAGCTCACGGCAACCGCGTCAAGAGAATACAATTGTGAAGCTTTCCTATTTGTTTCACATCTCAACGATGGTAAGACTTTGGGAGTTTTGTCCTGCCAATCGACATTGACATCGATTGCGACCATTTCCCAATCTCTTTTCCCCAATCGCACTTACTGCACCGACATTTGCCCGATCTTTTTCCCCACTACGAGCGCTACAGTTCCAAAGTCCCGCGTCGTCAGAATCTTCCCGTGCACGAGCTGGTCGGAAAGAGTTCAGGGCGCCATCATCATCCTTGAGTGCGCGTTCGCCGACTGCAGTCCCATTTGCCCTCGCATCTACGTTCCTTTGTCGTACGTGGTCGTTAGTTCATTTGTTTGTGTACCGGAGACTACCCGCTCCAGGTTTTCCTTACATCCCAGTGAGCTGCACACATCCTGCCGATTCGAACGCATCGTGCCACACCAGTAGAGCTGGGGAGCAAATATTCCGTTCACATATAACCTATAATGTTTGTTCATACATACAGTTTGAGATGAACATGAAAACTACAGCAACACTATAACATTATGTGCACTCTGGGTAGTATATTTGTACGACAGCAGTGGCTGCCTCCGAGCTTGGTGGTCGTGCGCGCGTGTAAAGCTATAGAAAGCGGGAAACTAACTCCACCGAACAGGCACTAGGGAAGGGCCACCGCCCGTCCGGACATTATGTACGACCGGAGGAGACACATGTACATTTTTGCTACTTTTGCTTCTGCGTTTGGCTCCAGTTCGACCTGCTTCGTGGCTAGAAAGGCAACCCAGAATACCACCCCTCGTGTCCCATTCCAATGGCAAACTAGATGCAGTAGCGGATAGGATCCACCGACCCGCGGGGATATGGGCGTACATTTCGTACCACATTGCGACTGAAATGTCCGTGAGGTAGTTATGGCTGGCGGTACGACAACAGACCAAAGGGAGGGTGTGCTAAACCATGCTTTTAGCCATCGTGCTCATCCACCATCGAGCATTTTGCCACTACGGATTTAGCTGTATTCAGTGCATGAAAAGTAGTGAATATCGTTGGCACACTGTTCGGAGAAAAAATGCAGCTAAAATGAAAAGATTTCATTCACATGTTTTGGTACTATGATCGTTTTTGCAGCTATTGTTTCATGTTACGTCATTTTATTTATTTAATGTTTATTTAAAAACAAACTCAAACGCTTTTATTTTTAAAAGAACATCTTTTTCAAAAAATATTAGTAAGTTTTAAGTAAAAATACAACTATCGACATGGTCCAACAAACTTCACACTCAATTGCTTCGTTTGCCAAACGGATAAAAATGGACTAAATCCATTTACGTAAAACCCACCATCCCCCTAGGTGCCTTGACGCCATCTTCGCGCGAGGAATACTGCGGGATAAAATGTGACCGTGCTATGTACAGACAAGCAGTGCTAGACCAGGGCAAAGAAGTGGATTCTCATACCCATCTTCTGCTAGCGCCGTGGCCACTGCGAAACAGTACGACAACCGACCGGGTGAAATGATAAAAAGGTTTCGAGACTTAACTTTATATTATTGAGCTTTGTTCAACACCATTCTGGCCGGCTTCCTGCACGCCGATGCAACGCCATCCGCTCGGAAGCACGATTTCTGCTGGGGTGGTACAAATAAATGGGTGTTGAATATTTGCCCTGAACTTCGTAATTGCAAAATCCGGAGCCTCGGTCCCATGTCCGCTTTAGGGTTAAAAAGGATGAGAACAAACCAAACGACGGTGTTTTGATGTTCGAGACTAAACTGAGCACCATCCCTTGCTCCATTCGATAGGGATGAACCATCGCCATTCCTTTGCCTTGGTTTTTGCTGCACGAGGATGGAACAAGATACGTGCGACTCAATCGGTTACATTCGGCAGCTACTGTGTAGTTTCGCTTCCTGTTGTATTCTTACGATTGCCTGCCCACGGTACGGTCATGTAAATCGAAATGCTTTCCATGCTTGAGAAACTAATGAGCACAACGTTTAATCGTGGGAAATTGTAATCAATTTGTTACAAAAGTTTGTCAGATTTTTATGCATTTTTAGATAAATTGTTTTATTTTAAATAATTTTAAGAGCAATTATAAATTAATTAAATTACTTGCACTTTTATTTTCTCTTAACGTATTTTAAGAAAAAAAAAGGTTTATTCTGTATTACGATAAATAGCATAATTTACATTTTAGTTATTTTTAATACTTAGCAATCGAAAACAAATTATCGAGTCAACATTACTTTTGCTACTTATATCAAAGCAAAGTATTTTTCAGTTACTATTTATTATTATAGAATCTGCAAAAAATTGAATTCTAGTTCTAGTGACATTGTAAGCTATCTACCATTTCATTTGTGTTTTTTTTTTGCTGACTGACTCATTTGGCTCACCCATTAACCCGGTCTGTCCAGGAGTGCACTCGTAGGACATCAGGTCAAAAACACACCATCGGACAAACAGAAGGACGACAATACGAATAGAAAAATCAATTTCAACTTGAGCAAACTCTGCCACACGACCGCTCCCGCCTATTAACAGGCACACTAGACGCCAAACCATTAGAGATGTTAATCAGGTCTACTGAATGTTGTTTTGGCAAGAAAAAGTTTACCTTTTCCCGCCCACCGCTCGATGCGGCCGTGGCAAGTGAGATTTTAAAAGGCCATTTCTATCGCCGTTTACAGTTTCTAAGGCCTTACTTTATTTTTTCTTCCTAGTCCTATACCCTCCTTCTAAAACGGATTCACATTCCAAACAGTGTGAAAGAAAGAGCGGATCCTTTTCCACCTAGTAGCCTATCGCCCGCTCGTCACGCAAACGCACGTGCAGTGAGTTTTGTCCCCCGAGCGAGATGAAATTGTAACCAGTATCGTTTTCGATCTAATCCCTAAACCAGAAGTTTCATTTTGTCGCTTGAACAAACACTCACTACTACAAATAAAACATGTTTAACATTGTCTAGTCATTGGTTTCGTTCCGTCCACGGTGCGGTGGGTGTCAGGCTATCCCTTTCTGCGCATGTGTGCGTGCGTGTCCTGGGTGGATGTCCGGGCGTTGTTGTTGTGGTAAGTGACACCCTGTCCTGCGTGGGTGTAACGTTTCCGTTCACAAAAAGGGACACTTCGCTGCAGGACAGCATCGCCACCGCTGTTGCTACTGCTGCTGCAGCAGTGTCCGCCTTATCAGCATCTAAATTAGATCAGGCGTTGTGTGTCCATAAGTATCGATACAAACACGAACCCCTCGGCTTATGCGGCTCGGCAGGATTGAGCGCTTTGCCCCAGCAAAACGATGACACTCGAAACGTCGAGGAAGTTTGCCTTAGCCTGACGACGGTGGGTCTTCAATCCCTACCGAAAATGAAGCTTACCCCAATCAGCTTCTTCGCCTGCTAAAATAACGCCCAACGACCATCGGTAAACATGGCAGCTGAGGTTTTGGCTCTGCCAGTTCTATGCACGGCATCCGAAAAACCAAAACACTTTGCCAGCCAGTCCAGCGGGCTGCGTGATAATGGAGTCGTTAAAGAGGCTGGGCGAAGTACTGTGTCCTAAGGGATGTTTTTAATGAAATGAATGATTAAATCAAGGTGATAAGATAATTCCAAATAATGAGGGTGGATATTTTAATTATTTCCTTTTTTTCACATTAGTTTGTTTCATCCCATTTCTCACAGTTTTAAGATGCCGTAAGACACATGCTTTTAATGTTACGAAACATTTGCTTTGATGATAAGAGAGAACAATGCTCACCAGAAGTACACCTAATCATACTTTGAAATGACACGATGACTAATGTTAAATGAAGTTTTTCTTCAGGATAACTAAAACGTGGAGTTAATATCAATAGAATCTTATTTTACATTTATGTGTCTCAAAAATGTCAGCTATCCTGCTTCAATATTTACCAAGATTATCAACATAACATTTTGATTCTATAAAACCTTGTAAACTCATTCTTGTCAATAGCATGCCAAAAAAGGAAATCCTAAATTTCGTTGTTCTATCATAAAACGCATTTGATTTCACTAGCATCGTAACACGTTGTATGAACTGAACTGGTCTGTTTTGTAAACACAAATCCCACGGCGGTATGCTCGACAAACTCCATTTTGCAATACACGTATACAAGCTAAGCGAATACTACTCTGGACTTCATTTCCGCAGCGGGAAGGGAAAACGAAACGAAACCTAGCTAATACACAACATGCCCATAATCACAAAGAAGATTAAGCCGGTTGTCAGTGGAGCAAAACGTAGAAGCGGCCACGCAAAAAAACCCAACACCAAGCAGAAAAAGTATTGCCTCTATTTATTTAACTCCACACTGCTACTATCGTCCCGCCCGCCTGCACACGAGCAGATCTTTCGTTAGCGGGAAATTGTTTTTCCGGCGATCACTTTATCGCCATTCCACGGCCATTGGCTCTTGGATCGTTTTGTCCCCTTCGCTCCTGGTGGGAGATAAAAACAACTTCCCTTCGGATAAAATAAGGGCGGATCGCATCCCATCCCGTGGGCGAACATTGTCCTGTCGCTGTATAGGTAGCGCTGCCCGGCGAGTTGGTGTGAGTCTATACGCTTCACGCCCCTGTTACGTTCTCCCCACTGGCCCGGCACATCCATCCTAACATGCTACTCTCAGCGAATCTGTCAGTACTTAATTCTACAATATCAAATGATAACACGTTTTCTTTGTGTTCAGTTTGTACATAAAATGACTTCACTCCTCCAGCCGTTCCCTTAGTGTAAGGGGGGGAAAAACAACGTAGGAAAAATGGAAGCGTACGGTTTCAGTATCATCGTACAAGGAAAAACAACTTCTTAGGGAGTTCCGACTCAGTGGCCAAGCATTGGCACAAAACCCAATGGTGGAGCAGCAAAACCGGCACTGACAAACAATGTCAGCATCAGCACCAACAACAAAACCTTCACCGTTGTCTTTATGTGTCATTGAAAGAAAATATAACACAAATGAACACTAGAAAAGTTTTTTACCACCATCGCCACCTCTCCCACCCAGGGCAGAAACTGGACGCGGTCACCGCGACCATGGCGGATACCGTGCAACATGGGGGCGGCACTTCGTGCGATGAAACAAAGGAAAAATATTGATTTTGTCATTATCCATTTGTTTTTCCATTTGGAGACTGATTTTCTTTCTTCATTTTCCACCATCATTCTTCGGGATTGCGTTCATATTTTTTCTACGATTTTCTTTTTTTTCTCTACTCTTATCTAATGCTACTGACTACTTTTCGTTGACATTGTGCTTCGAGTTTGGAATCCTGCTCCACACTTTGCTACATAGACACTCACGGTTTCCAGTGGTTAGAGCAGAGAGTGTGTGGAACCTAACGGACATTTAAATAACAGCACGCCCAAGATGGTCATTTAAAATGGAACCGACTGTGTAAGCGCTTGGACAAGATCAAATGAAAGGCTAAATGCCGCTGGCTCTACCATTTGCCACCGTATCGCATTAGTGCAAGTGTTTCTAGCCGCACCGGAGCGATCAAACCAAACGGAATGAGTGGATTAAAACAAAAACCCTAAAGCCGCACCGCACACAGCACGGCTTCGTGCCGCCTGGCAAAGTGCGTTATGTACACGACACGTAAGGATCATCGACCATCATCTCAAGATGGACACGCCGAGCCCAGGGTGAGTTTGAAAACCCATCCATAAACCAATACAATTTAACATGCGGAGGGCTACCGCACAGAAACCGTTCGTGCAATGCCCTAGAAAGGATAAACCACATTACCAGCTTCCCAGTTTGGCGTTTTAAAATGACAGTGAGTTAGTTTTACTATTGAGGAAATATCATTAAGAGTTCATTTAGAAAGCACACGACGTGAATGCGATAGTTTGAAAACTTCACTCCAACATAGAATCTAAAATATTGAACGAACCACATAACATGAAAACATAGAAAATATAACTATCAGAAAATAGGGTAACATCTACTAAAAAGCCGCTAATGACTCAATATTTATAGCACGTTTTATAATTCATTTCAAACAGTGGCTTCATTCACATACTTATTGCTGGTCCAATATAAAGCTGCTGATTTAAAAGATCTTACCGCGTCATTTTGGTCCACTTAGCTAAATAAATATTCACATCACATGCAAACCTGCACACCGCCGACCCACCCGATAGCATCCCGACTCGATTTACTAGTAAATCAACACTTCTAAGACCAATTACGTGACGCGCAGAGAAGTTTGATTTATTTATATTCAGCGCTTTGTTGTCTCTGGACCAACAAAATCTGTCACGCCCGGCTAAACTTATTTGCCTTAGCATCCCAAATGCTTCCCATGTACAGATAGTGATCTGCATGTCCGAGTGCTAGTTTGGCTTTTGGGGACAAGAAAAAGCCATTCTCCAGCTGTCAATTTTACACATTCCTGTGCTCTCACGAATGGACCTTTTTTAAGTCTATTTCTTCCTTGAAAACTACTTAACATTGATAAGATCAACCGACCGGTAAAGAGCATCCCCGACCATATTTTGCACAACTTTTCGGAGTACCTATCGGTACCAAAACACTCTCTCTCTCTAGGTACTCTACCCATCCGATGCAGCAGCTTCAGCCTGTCCTGCTACCGGACAACATGTCAACATGTCATTTTCTTTATCTCGAAATAATTTACTTTTGTAAATGTTTTACGACGGTTTTGGGCAACTTTCACGCTCTTCGCTTTGCGAGTAACAGCTACGCTAGTTTTTGTGTTTTGCCAGTCTGTTATCTACAAGCTCAGCGAAGGGTTTTATCCTTCCAAGTGTTGCGTTTTGCTGCTCTTTCTACCCTACCCGAGATACGAAGTCTCTCCTTGCTCAAATTCTTTCCCCTCGAGGATCCAACCAGCATCACCATCATCACCGAAGGTATGGGGAGCGGATTTTTCTTTCGGAAAAGTTTGCCGAAAAGTCTATCAATATCCATTTAGTAGCCCAAACTGTGCTGACCTTTTTCTTATACCGAGAAAATGAACGTAAGCCACATTAGACAGGATGCTAAGTGAGGATACGAGCCCATACCCGAGAGGAACTGGACGCAAAACATGCAGGACGTCGTAAGACAGTGGACATGCGAATCTATTAAGAAAATGTATGGACAATGTATAAGTTATGAGCACAAAGATGTTGCCCCGTATCGGACACAACACTGGTCAACAGAAAACGAGGACAAAGAAAACGAAAACAGATTGGCCCGGATTCTCAGCACGGGAAACGTGTGGCCGATGAGCCAATCATTGAGACATGAACAAGGGTCAACTACTCCACATGCTGGTCATTGCGTTTTTACGACAAGTACCGGATCGTACCGGCTAGTCGACATAAGTAGGGTTGAATATCTTTGGCATCTGTCGCTTGTTAAGATACTGCTGATAAGATTTTCATAAATTTTCTTGAATCTGAAGCTATTTTATTCTTGGTAAGCTGATGTTAAATCTCTGCTTTATTTTTTGCTAAGATGACGAAATGGGATAAATAAAATTATATGTTTTGATCTAGTTTTGCTGATACTCGATGTAATAAACAAAATGAAACAATCAAAAAAAATTCTAAAACATTGAAAAAAGCATATTGCAGTAATTTAGAAAAAACAGCTCTCCAGCCTGATTAGTATCAATGGTTCATTGAAACATATACCAGAACTAGTTCAGCTTAAAATACTTCCCAAAATAACTGATAACCTTGTAAACAGTTGACAATGGTCGAACATGTACTGAAGCCTAGCATAAAAAAGAGAAAAAAAGTTGTTCCTTCTTCAATACTAAAAGTAATAGTATTGCACATAGGATCCTCACATCTCACGATATGCACTTTACATTACAATGCCACGATGAACTCTGCTTATAATTTCACATTACTTTTCTTTAAATATCCTGGCACTTCCAGATTTAAAAAATAGGAAAACATTCCTTGGTAATATGTTGAATAACTCTTTCTAAGAAACAGTATGATGTTCAATGGTACATTGAAACATCTTAAAAGCAGAAAAAAAGTTTCCAATTAAAAAGTATATTTCAAACATTTTTTATTTAGTTATGAGATGTGTGAATGTAAATGCAATTTCGACAAAACAAGTATTTTGTTAACATCTACCATTTACGAATTACTAAACATGTTTCCGGAAACTCTGTTGATGAATCTTTTTCATTCCTGTTTATTAAACACTATATTCCTGAATTCTGAATGAATGAATTTCAAATAGATTATAGAAATATTAAAAAATTATTTATAGTGTTTTGTCAAGGATTATAGCATTAAAATTTTCCTAATGAAAATAAAAAAAGAAACTAAACTATAAAACATGTTTCGAATCCAAACTCACTAAAATTATCCAATATAATGAATTTATTATTGCGCTTCGAAACAGAGTTATGGACAATCTTACATGAGTATTCCTTCTAAAACTAGAAGAACAAATAAATACATTATATTATTCGCCTTAAGGGCTTAGCAGCTTTCATTTGTAATCAAAATGCTTAGGCTAGGCCTAACTTAATCTATAAACTCTAGACAGCGACGAATTAATTTGGAGTTTTGACATCATTGCAAAAACCAAACGCTGAACTCGATGTACAAATATGGACACAATTTAAACATTTATATGAACATTTATAACATTAATTTTATTATAACAGTCTGAAGAAATACAACAAAGACTACCAATCAATAACAAAGGGTCTTCATTTCTATGTTAGTCAACCTCCAAAATTTCAATGAAAATCGAACACTGTTTCTTTGCCGGTACGATATACATTCTAAAAGTAACGAGCAACACTGAAAATGGTTTATTGCGAAAGTTCGGTTTCATAGTCAGCTCCCTGAAGAGAACTCCGTACATCTCTACCTCTTGCTAACCCTGCGCGATGGTTACAACATTTATCGGTGAATCCATACATGCCCGTTCTACGCCCAGTTTCTCCATCGACTGTGTCATACCGCGGTAGTCTCACCGCGTTTTCATATCGCGGGAATGTGTAGGTACATTTTAATACATGCCAAATCTGCTCGGGCGAATATTACAAACCCACAGCCGGCCGACCACCGACGTCCGACTTGCAAACGGCTGGTACAATTGTTGCCGAACCGCAACAACGATGCTCCCGCACGCCGGATCAGCATGGAAAATCCGCGCCTGTTGGTTACTAAATCTCTACGCAAACCATGCGGGACCTCAATTGATCAGCTTTACATACGCCTGCACGAAAGGATGCGGAGTGAGAATATCATGTATTTCGATTTTTATCCAACCTTGCCCGAAGCTACTTACAAGAAGTGCAATGGAGAAAGAGAGAGACAGATAAAACAAACAGAAGAGAACTTGTGTTTGCTTTATTTTAACTGTATAATATTGTTTTATTTTTAACACCACCAAGTAAATTATGCTTGTAGACTCTTTTTTTTTTAAAGGGAACCATGGAACGTGTCCGAGTTTGTTGTACCTCATCCCATTGCCTGACCCACACTCTCTCAATTCGCTAAAGAAACATTGCCCATTCATAACCACAATATTGTATTTTGCTTCGAGCCTTCGCTTGATTCAATTTGGTTTGGCTTGGTTTTATTATTTTTATACACTTCTCTTGTTGTTTTGCTTTGTTTTCTCCGTTGCCAGAACGGGTGTCTCACCATCGTCATCGATGCGATCGCGCGATTGTAACACCGTCCTTCTGGTTGCAGTTAATTTTACCCGATTTCGCTCTGTTCAGTGTGTAAATTGTGTTTCTTTTTTACATAAATTTTAAAATAAAGAGAGCATGTTGTGAGTAAACAGTAACAGATACAACAAAAGAGAAAGCACCCCAGCAGCAGAGTAAGGCAACGGCACCTACAGCAGTAATAAAACCTAACAAAACAAATACCGAAACAACGCTGCATTCGCGTAGCTGCTCTGGCCGTAGACGTGGGCGACGGTGTTGAAATCGTGCGCAAACTCCGAGCAACGCTGGAGGAAATTGAGGAAAAAGGAGCGTTCTGCAACACAAATACTCTGCCAATCCTGTGCAGAAAGAACAAAACATAATTCGAACCAAACAACAGCAACGGCAGCTACCCGGCATCCGTACATCCAGTACGTACAATAAGAAACAAATGGATTGATAAGATGTGGGAAATGAAAATGCAGCGTGAGCGAGCGGTTATGAAAACCAACTGCATAGTTCGAGGGTTTGCGAAATGCGACAGGGAGGATGCTGCTTGCATTGCGATGCATTTCTCTGCGCAGCGTGAAATTTTATCTGCAATAAATTCTGACTATAAATTGTTTGTAACACTCTGCTCTATCTTTCTCTCTCTGTCTCTCTCTATATTCCTCACTCACACACTCTACCGCCACAATCTCTACCGCCGATTGGAACCTCCAGGGACCAAGACGAATTCCGGGATCCGCTTCGTGCGCTTGTACATGGCACTACGCAATGGGGGCTACCTCGTTTTTGACCTCGGCTTGTCTAACAAGATACATACTTTTGTGCAGGTACAAGATTGGCCCCGAATCACCGAATGCTGCTCCCGAGTCAAAGTTGAACGATTTTGCATGATGGCAGATGGTCGTATTGCAATATTTTCTTGTCCTTGGTATGTTCGAAGCTGTTACAATTTCATGTACTGTTAGCGCTAGACAGATGCATGATAAATGATTATGTTGCTCGAAAGGTCTTGTATGTAGCTGCAAGTTGAATAAGCAGTGTCTAGTGCCATACAATTAAAAAAAGAATATTAATTCAATCCATACACTTCAATCCTCCTAGCATTACTCGGGTGTTTAAAATTATTTTATAAGATAATGAATGAAAATGTTTCATTAATTTTCATTAGAACAAAAAAACTACACTACACAAATATTTTTTGTCAGTTTCGAAATGAGAACGAGTCAGGTATCTACGATATCGTGCCGTTGAATTAAATTATCAAAAGAGTTACTGACTATAATGAACTAATTATGTACAATACTGATTGGAACGTATATTACCATTAATAATACTGCAAAAAAGTCCTCTGTTGAATAGATTTTTTTATGAATCACAGATACATTAATCATTCCCGAACTCCCCATGACCATCTTGTAAATAACACAAATACTTTATAAAATACTTGAGACTATCTTGTCAGGAATATTCATATCATCATGTATGTCGGTAAAGTAAAGGTATCGAGTCGCATGGCTGTTTTCCATCGTTTTTTACCATTTCTTTACCAATATTTTTTATAGGTTTTGGCTCTTTATACTGCAAATACTGGCCATCACTGCGCATTCTTATTGTGAGTCAAATTTTCCCTAATAATGCTCACATGCTAACAACCAATTTACTTATCAATAATCCAGCAGACAAAATTACATTCATAATGTTTAACGCCCTATTTGTCATGACTTGTACATGATTCATGATGCAACAATATTGAAAGAAATACGTATGCATACTTATACGCGATCCACTTTGTCAATTCTGCATGTGTTTCATGCATTACAAATCCTTCTATGCTCGGTGGAAATTAAAAAGAAGCGAAAATTGATTTCACTTCAATTCATATTTTGAATCTGTATTATCTCCTTCTTATTTGGTGTAAAAACCTTCGCGGTGATGTCGATCTACAAACAACTATACCGATTTTCAACACAGCAATCTTTGATTCAAAATAAAAATGAAAGTTGCATCCAGAAACTAGTTTAGATTAGCATAAAATCTTTACGAAATATAATATGTTATCAATTACCAACAATCTTTGTGTGTAATGAGTACCATTTTAACATACAATCAAGATATACAAATCCACAATAGTTGATAGCTACCAGCTCAGATGCTTGTGTAGATTATGTACAATTCTGTTAAATAAAACGATTAATTTTTCTTCATCGTTGCGTCTAGTCCTTAGTGCCATCGTAATTATTCCATCACCTCCCAGCACGTCGGCCGCTGACAAATGCCCAAATTGCGCCGGAACACACCAAATGCATAATGAAATCATTTTTATGCTGCGCGAGTGTAAAAGTCATTACAAACAGATATTTAAAAAATAAAAGACTGAAATATAAATTTACACACCACCCCGGCTCGAGCGACGGCACAGGGTGCCTGCGTCACTTTCAGCCTGCACACGACGTCAGTGCCTTTTGTCTTTTGTTTGGGATTTCGCTGTAACGCGAAAGCGGCCTCACATTATCTCACTTTGTGTTGGCTGATGCGACAGGGACAATTGTTGGTCCTGGACGCGGGCTAGCGCGTCTTCCCTCTTCGTACGCCGTACAGAAAGCGTATCCCGAAAAACAATCATAAACATCGAAAGACCCATTCATGGCAGGCATTCGTACCGTAAGCGTTGCACTTCCTTACTGTGTTTGCAGAGTTGTAAGAATATTTTGACCGCTTCAACAGACGGTTAAAACCGGCAAGGGGCCAAATGCGCCCAAGCATTCGCAACGGAAGCTCGGTAGGAGGTTGCACAGGAAAAATTATCCGGTTGTGGCATGTTTAAATAACAGAGGAGGCTAATAACACCGAAATAGATTACACATAGACGCTAACGCACACGCTCTAAGTGTCAAGGCACGGGATATCATTAATAATGTGCACAGTGCACAACACAATGGCACACACTCTTTACCCCCGTGGAAAAGACGCCCAACCTCAACCCTCTTCCGGGTGTTTTGCAAAAAGAGCAACATCACACTAAAAGAAGAGAAAAATAACAAAAAAAAGCATTTGTCGATTTGCAACACCCCGAAAACTGCTTCCCATGAAATTTCCCTATCGCTTACCGGGGGGTGATGATAAATTCCGTCCAGAGCAAATATTTACAAAAGGACCTGCTCGCCCCGATCGTTAAGCGAGTTCGTACCGATTTTCCAGTGCGTGGCGTCAATTCGTTCCGATTCCTTGACGGGGTTAAAACCGCTTAACTTATTGGCCGCCACACATTGGTCCCGCTTTCGGGGCAATGGTTTCGGTTCCCGAAACGGTTTTTCCTTAAACCATTGCCGTTGGTTTAAAGAGGCTTCAATTGCACAACTAAATCTAATTGACACGTGACCACTGTGCGCATCAACCGTTTCGGCGTGGTGCATTGGCCTGATTGGCCCCTCTGTGTTTCCATGCGCCTGTGCCTGGTGATTTCCACAGGCCCGAGAATCTTCACGCAGCTCCAGCGAACGAACCGTGGCGATATACAAACATAATTTAAATAATAAATAACAGACGCGTGCTGTACCACCGGCGCAGCGTCAAACGCATCCACATTCCAAAATGTTAACACCCCGTAGATGATCGGGAACGTCGTCGTTGATGATGATGATGATCACGACTCTTTTATGAGCCGGCAGTTGCTGTGATGACAAATGTTTTCACATTGTAATGGGAAAATTGTCCACAATAGCCAATGATAAGGGTTGGGTATGGATATGGATTCAATTACGAAAAATCAGATACTAAGTCGATTTAAATTATTTCATCAAGTCGATCCGACGATATTGGTAACAACCATTTCAAAAGATTATTGTAAATGTTTTTTCGTTTTCGTGTTTTATTGTATATATAATACAATTACCATTTCATAAATTAAATAAACTTGCAAAATTTGTTAATTATTCAAGCAAGTTTGTGTTAATACCCCTTATATTCAATTCTAACTAACTTAAATACAGTTCCGATTCCATCAAATTAAAATCATTGACTAAGCTGTTGATTCCCAATTTTATTATAATTATGGTATAACAAATTAAAATATACAAATGAAAACATGTTGTGGCGGCTTTTATCGCATCTCTTAACTCCACTATACATAACCCCGCTAGTTATGCAAACACTTCTATTCGGTGCAACGCGTTGCCGATCTAAAAATAATTAAAAACTCATCAAAAATGAACCGCTTCTCAACGCTTTCGGCAAACTAATTTACCCCAACCAGGCATAAGTTCATTGAGGGGGAAGAGGGAAAATGCGCGCGCGCACACTCTCTTCACATCGAATGTAACCAATTACACAGCCACAAACTTGCCTGAGTGCGCCATTTTACATTTTTAACGACGGCACATTCAAATTAGGCTTCCAAACTTACCTTCCCATCTGAACACTTCCAAATCGAGTAGGTTTTTCTTTCACCGACACCGACGACGCGCTTCGTATATCACATCACGAAACCTTTACCGTGTCCTGTGCTCCTAGCCCGTCGCACCCTTCCTACCCTCAAAACAACCGAAGCGTAAAAAGTCTAATTTAACATTATGAAATATGCAAATTTTATCTCACCACCGAACAAAAAAGGTATACATCCCTACTACTTACACAGCCGTTAACGGCGGCGCCTGCGAGCCTTTGCTCACACTTTCATCCGCCCATCTTCATGCGAGCTCCTCTGTGTGCCTTCAATCTCACCTCACCTGCAACGCGACGAATCAACTCCTTCCAGCAGCAATAATAGACACACAGTGCTATTGCTTCGATTGCCATAATGAACACTCATCTTGGGCAAGGATTCCACTGTGGCCACCAATGGAAACCGGAAACGGGATGGAACGGAACTGCCGCTAAGGGTGTTTATTAATTTAGGGGTTGGAATGGAAAAACATCCCCCAGGAACAATGCTATCGAGCGTAGACAACTTTTCATACATACGAATTTACTTATTTCGCATCTCCCCAAGCGACCCCCTCACACGCTTTTCCCAGTTCCCAGAGTAGCATCGCTGTTCAACCACTCCACCACGAGGGAAAAGGCGTTCGCGCCTGGACGATTGCCTGCACGGCGGGGGTTTTTGTTTGGCGTTATCTGCCAGAATAACAGATTACTTACACTTAAGTTGCTCGCGATAGAAAATCTTCCCTATTTATTAGCTGCCAGCGCTAGATTCGCTACCGTGTCGCATGGTGTCGCTTCCGCCAACAAACAATTCAATTCAATTCAATTCTGTTCCGGCCAATTCAGTGGGCAGGGGCAGAGCATCCTTGCCTCCTGCCACTTCCCAGTGCCACGCTGTCGCGGTCGCTAGTTGAGCAACTGTTTTACCCCCGCCGTTGACAAAATAAAAACGGTGGTAGACAAATTTCGCTCACCCTTCCTGTGCGTAAGGCTTCTTCTGCTAAGGGTTTCTCTTTCATGCGCACGCCACAGAAAGCCGCGAAAGGGGAATTATCCTCTCACGAGCACTGGTTGCCTCCTATCTGACTTCGTTCCGAACGCATCGTTTCCATGGTTCGCACAACGGGGTCAGGAGGTGCTTAGGATTTTGACACCGGATGGTTATCGGATTTCGGGCTGCGCATTTAATAAACTGACGAACTGAAACGCCACAGCTAAAAGCACACAGTGAGTAAGCGGTACGAGCAAGCGAACGCGGGGCCAGAAATTCGTATTATTGAATTTGCTATTAATGATGGTATCTTTTCTACGCGGTTCGCGCACACCCTTCGCACGTCTGTCGGGGGAAAATAATCTTATCTTTCTTACGCAATGATGCCTCTGTTAAACACCACGCACCACTGTCACCGCCACCTGGCTTTGCCTCTCCACTCACAAAACCCACCCACAACAACAGCTCAACAAGCGAAGGGATTTTAATTCCAGCTTCCAGTCTGCTAAATACACCACTGTGAGCACGATACTTAAGCAGCCCATCCTGTTTCGGTGGTACGGTGCGATAGTTGACTTTTGCTGCTGAAGTTGATGGTCGATCGAAATGATGCCACTAATTGGAATGGGGAGGGCATGTGACAAATCGTTATCCACGTTCGTCACCGATTCTGCTAAACGTGACAGGAATTCTAATCATAAAATAAATGTTAATATACACGTCTGTTGAATAGGTACTTTTTTCATGTCTATGGAAAGTAAAATAGCAGTTTTTGGTTACTAATTAGACTTCTGCATTTCCTTAAGATAACCCTCAATTTTTTATGCACATAAAACATTTAGATGAAAATTTGGATGTTAAAAATACATAAAATTGTTCTGGAGTTGAGTTCATGATTCATTAGTATGATTTATCAGGTTCTCCGATGCTCCAAAGGTAGGCATGTAGTCTTTTATCTTTAAACTCAAAAATGGCATTTTCCGTACCCAACTTAAATGAACACAAAAAAAAATCAAAGTACAAAATGTAAACTAATGAAAAAAATAATTAATCATAGTTCGATTAAATAATCTTCACTTTCTAGATGATTTAAAAACAAATATGATGCATAGAATAATTGCTTGCTCTTTATTTCAACTCAATAGCACAAATATCGAGACATAAGTTACGATCAAACATCGATGTAATTTATTTGATTCATGTTTATCATGACTGACAATGAAGCTTTGCAATTCCACTTCCAAATCCTATTCAATCCTCAGCTCCTTGCATTGTGGTAGCTTCTCCATTCCACCCAATCAGTGTGACTCATTACAGTAAATGCAGTTTTTCGATCATCGAAACGCTCAACATGCTTAAGCTACTTAACATCGACGATGACTTGTACGCCGCGAAAAATTGACTCTTCACTCTACACTTTGATTAAATTTATTTGATACCTATTTACAATGAAACAAACAAAAACGAAGCACTGTGCACGCCTTTGTGCATTTTCGATGCCGTTTCCTTTTGTGAACCCATTTCGTACCGCCGCGCTGTTTATCTGCAACGGAGCTACCCGGGCATCTTATGATTTTCTCCCAGTAGTTACTTGTTTGTGCTTCATCCATGCTTTGCTTCCCTTCATTGCGCCTCCAAATATGCCAAATGTCCATTAGGAGCAGCTCAAATCGAAATGGAAACCTCATTTTCCTCCGCTTCTTTTTTGTTGCCCGTTGCTGTGCGCCTTGTAGGGCACGGAGAATTCGTTACATTCGCAAAACCTTTTCCATCGCGAGCGCCTGCTCACAATCCACACAAACCGTGCCCGTACCGCACCTTGGCTTTAGTCGAGTTACCGGGCATTGGCTTGCCTGTCTTACTTCGTACATTTTTTGTTGCTCTTTTTATTTCTTGCTTCTCCATCTCCAAGATCAAATCAAACGAAATGACATGGCCGGGGATGGCGCTTTTATTTCAGAACGAATTTCATTTTGTAGTAATTTTAAGGAGGATCGTTTCGCTGGCATGAAATCGAACGACAAAAACTCTGCAACATCAAAGAGGAGGATTTCATATAAAACTCACAAACGACCGCCTGTCACACGGAGAAACAAGCGCCCGGTTGTCGAGGCGGCCGGCGATCGAGCAGCAGCGGCACCATAACGAATAACAAAACCCCATAGAAGATAGAGGTTAAAAAACAGCACGATACGACAGCAATACCAAGGCACTGGCCATTCACGACCTGAAGGAAACGAGCGCACGCCGACAGAACCGACGCAGCATCCCCAAAACGTACCGAAAGTGATTTCCAATTTCCAGTTCACCAGTGATGGGTTCTGCTTTCCCGCTTCCAGCCTTTCCCCATCCGCAGTCCTTGGACTCTTCGTTTAGTTGTCATTTTCTTCAGAATTGATGTTCCCGAAAGCTCCTGCCCTTGCTTAAGGCGCCTGCCAACACACCCGCCCCGGATGGAAATGGCACCGGGAGTGTCAACTCACTTACTGGTGATATTTTTCTGCTGTCCAACTCACAGCGCAATCAAACCAATAGCGCGAGGGAAGCTTCTGACTGTGCATCCTCCGCCCGTTTGCTGTGTTACGCTTTAATGTGACCGTTCTGCTTGAGCTGGCCTAGCAAAAGGCAAGATTTTTCGCTTCTCCGTACATTTGCATATCAGTCAACCATTTCCTTTGCGGAGTTACAGTCCGAAGTGGTAGTATATCCCTGCCGTGGTCCTGTTGTTTTCTAGTCTCTCAGTTCTTGTTTTACAGTCCTCTCCGTGCGGAACGAGATCAAGCGGCATACGCCCTTACAATTGGTCCTCCGCAAACGATTGTTTGAAATCACGACTATCCGTTTAATTGGATAAAGATTTGCATTTTGGAATGGAATCTTGAAAATCTGTTTTTATTTTGTACTTTATTTATTTGCTTTTCAAGTAATTACCACTCGACTGTGATCATGTAAATACAGGGACTAATTAATTGATAATTAGGTAATAAAAAATAAATCTACTACAATGATTGCTTAAAAAATCTTGAAACTGTTTGGAATTATATTGAAGAAGATTTTCTATTGATTTAGCTTATTTGTCCATTTTCAAAAATATTATTTTCAACTGTTTGACATTGCCATTCTTTCTTCGCTAGTAACATAACTTTATTGCCTTTTGGCCACAATTTTGTTTGTAAAATAATTTTTCAATCGAATATTTCGCTCAAACTCATTTGATACGTTGAGAAAATTCAGGGGGAAAGACAGTCCCGCGTACGGATAAGCCGGTTACATCCGGGGCTTAATCCCACGACGGGCATGTTGTTAATTCTTACGAGTTGACTACGGGGCCGGTAATATGTAAATCAACATTTGTCAGAGTATAATCAAAACAATTAAAAGCAATTAGTTTACTAATATCAAAAACTTAAGGCATTTTTTTTTTTAGTAATAATTAGTAGTAGCCAACACATGCAAAAGTTTGACTTTCTAGGAGTTTTGAATGAAAGAAAGGACAACACATTAAACAAAAAACACTCCAAAATTTTGATTTTTCTATTTAGTTTCAGACTTCATGCTTTCTATTTCACTAGAGAATGTTTCATTCTGCTTACTATGCAATATCAACACCTAAATTTTGCTCTGTAACTGGAACGGACACAACTTTGTTAACTATGTGTATATTATGTTTTTGCCTAATATAAAATAAAAAAAAACTGTTAAGCTCACAAATAAGCTCAAATAGAAAATGTAAATATAATAACTATTCTTGTTAATATCAACAGTGTAGGTGTTGAAAAGTACTACCATCATTTTAGATCATTCTAGAACCTCATCGATCAGACCCGTATAAACTTCCGTCCAGTAGATATCTCATCCAGCAGTTGACAGATCGGACAATCGGAAGAACCCATTAATATTTAACCTTCTTCAACATGAAGCAACACATGCAGCCCAAAACATACATGGAACACCCGAAACACCCGATGCTTTTCGATCCAGTCACACAACAGCTCAACCCCGTACCGATGTAGTCCGTTTCGGTTCGATCGAACTGCTGCGCTCGTTTCGTTCCCAAAATCTATTATCTGATTGTTTTTTTTTTTATTTATGTCCACACCGATCCTATACCCATCCTGAAGTGCGGCTCGCGGCAAACCCACTTTTCCGACTGTCGCGTTAATTAGGTGTTAGGATGTGGCTCGCGATCGCATATCGGGATGCGACAGCGGTATTAGGTTGACCGAAGCTAAACCTAACCTTAATTCTCACCATACACACAAACATGCCTATCGCCGGTTGATGATGTTCCATCTGCAACAATCCGTTCACACCCTCTGGCTTCGACCTCCAGTTCCGAAAACCGCCACAATTTTATGGTACGGATACCGTTTGAAAACTGTCATCTGGTGGTCAGACGCTGAGCCTCTGTTTGCTGGTTGTAACTGTCTCCACCCTTACCCTGCACCATGCTCACACATGCGGGAATCATTTCTACTGCGCTTCGCGATGATGCTGATAGCGATACCGGTCATCATGTTAAACAGCACGCTTCTGCTGTTGCTCGAAATTACGGCAAGGAATTAGATGTTATAGGTCATGCTGCCCGTTCGCCTGCCTCCTACACGACACATGTTTCCTTTGGGGCGGGTGTGGTCAGCACTGCATTGCACTTCAGTAGCTTCCTCCCAGCGTATACATGTATGCGTCAACAAACGCAACTTACATGTACTGTCGATGGTGGAATTTGAACCAATTGTTGAGCGTAATTAACGCGCTTGGGCCGTCTATTAAACCATCAGGGTTTTGATAAGAGACACCAGCTTTGAACCAAAGCCTCGGAAAGCTCGAATGTATTATGTGTTGACAATGTATGTTAAATAGGATACGAAATAAGACACAGCAAGATCAATTGGAACAATGTTCTGCTCAGTTTTTTTTATTTAAAAAATAATATTGGTATAGTTGAAATATATTGTGTACCTATAACTTTTTACAGCAACTAGTAAAAGCTACTTACTTTACTAGCTATGGTCTGTCTTATTGATATAAAACAGAGTAAGAATATACAGCTTAATTGAGGATCCTGAAGACTTATTTTCCAGACCAATAGCAGCCACCACAAGGATTTTAATAGAAATTTGTAAAACAAAGCTCTCGGAATCATTATCGAAGCATGGAATTTCATTCGCTTTTTTCATAGGAAAGACGAATCAAGCATATTTTTTTTGCTCATATGATGTAAATAAATAATGATCATTTACCTATTATCATTATTTTAATCATAGAAAAATTAAAAAAGATAAAAATCAAAGGAACCACATCGCAAACCGTGTTTAACACATGTGTTTGTTGATGAAACATCTATTCTTTCTTATTGTCATACTGTCATACTGGTCTATTGAACAATTTACTACGTGTTGTTCTCGCCCACAGAACGGTCAGCAGCAACTGAATAAATCCATTCTACTGAAGCTTGTTTACAAGCTAATAACCCTACCGTTTCAAATCAATGCCGCAGTGACAAAAGGAAACGCTTAACTTGCCGTTCAAAAATCTCAAAATGCTTATGAGAATCTTTTGTTTGCTAACACTTTTAACTGGACAAGAATGCTGCAAATAGCACAGCAGCTAAAACACTGCAAATGCCGCCACTAATGGTCTACGGTTATGCCTCATCAATGACTTATTTACAGGAATGGAAATCCTTGTAATAATAGTCTTTCATCTGGTCGATATTGTGTTATAACTACCGTTCTAGACTTCGAGCCCTATTTATTTTATCAAGTCAAATCGTTTTTGACACAGTTTTACAATAAACTTACTTAGTACACGAAACTATACAGCGTAACAGCTGCCAACTCATGCTTTTCGTTTTTGTTGACATAACTGCTCCTCACCTACAGCCAACCCTTTTCAGCGGCAGTGGTGAAGGTGATGAAGAAGACACGTCCTTTATGAGCATGGTTAACATTCACGCCGCAGTAAGTGATTTACTCCTCGGTCGGTTGGTAAACGAATTAATGTTTATGATGTTTGCAGTGACAAATCGTGTGTGCGTTAGCGCATTTACATTTCTACCTGCCGATGAAGAACTGAGTGTGTTTGGGGGGAGAAGAAAATGGTCAAAATAAATGCGCGACATTCTTTGCCACTTTGTGGCCGAGAAGACGATCGTACCAGAAGAATCGCTTCTTCCAGATGCAATCACAATCCCGTCATGATCTTGACATCATTTGTTACGATCATGTCATAAGAAAGATACACGGCTGTGAAAAATGAGCCCCTGAAAAGGCCGACCCAGACGGTGGTATCGTATCAGCTCCTCTACAAACGCTACACTTACTCACATTCATTAGCGACAAATGGGCCAAATCATGTAGCACCCAGGCGATCGTGTTATCCAGCGCAATCCACGATGTCGCGACTGTCGGAGTCACTTTAAACAAATGACTCCGTTATGACAAACAGAGCACATGCCACGCCAGCAATCCTGGTACTTAAACTAGCGCGCTCCGTGCCGAACAGAAACCACTTGAAGCTGTCAAAATGGTAAAGTGAGAACTTTTTCAGACAGTTCCGATTTTAAGGTCTGATTTTTCACCATCATCGGTGGGAACGAGAAACACTGTAAACAAACCGACATAATCACTTAGTTGCTACGGCCGATTACACGCTGCCGAGAAAGCGAACACAACCGAACGCCAGACAGCGAGCGGCAAATCTTTCGTTGAATCAATTTAGGTAACTTATTGAGACACTAATTATAGTTGATACGCCAGGACAGAGTGCAAGCGAATGGAACAATTTCAACCGAGCATACAAGCTACTTTGCTTTTTTTGGAAGAAAAATACCAGAACTCTGATCTTTAACCTCTTCCTTACCCCAGCAACATCGACAAAAAAGGCTAGCATGCACAGCAAAGTGTGAACGAACGCACTTCACACTGCTTCTTCTTGTACTGCGATCTTCTCTGTACGTTAAACCCCAGCATGGGTGGGTCTCAGGATTACGAGCACGACTAGATCGAGTATGAAATCAGAACCACATGGAGGAGAAGAAAAATCTCCTCTTTTGCTTCCTCGTGTTGCCAATAAGTAGAGCTACTCAACAAGTGGCCAACGCTTTGTGATTCGATCGGAAGCAATCACAGCACTAATCATGAGTCCCACTTGAAACTGTACCAAAACTTATCCTCCTTAGTTTCAGTTTCCTTCCGGAGCTGCGCGTACAAGCTGGCAACTTCAAATATCTATTCCATACACCATGTTTTGAGGTGCGATCCTCTTCAAACTACATCCGCTAGACGAGTGTGTCTTTGTTTGGCATACCCTTTCCCCGAGCAGACCGACAAGTTCGAGATGATCAAAGCCACAACGAATCCCGTCCACAGAGCACCGCATAGATCACCATGTAGCGTACGACGACGACGACTACTGCTCACCGTTCCATCCATCATAACTAATTAGCTATGCGCGGCTTCCAGTCCAACATTAATTAATCTGTCTCGCGCGTCACCCTCGTCACCACTTGATGCATTGAGTTGTCAAAGCGGCAATGCTTAATTACACATCGCAGTCGAGGCGCAAATCAGCGCCATCGGTTATAACGCGAGCACACATCAAAGCAGACGCACTACAAGACCGATTGCACCGTTCTGCTGCTGCCGGTGCTGCTACTGCTACTTACTGTTGCGTGCCAGGGCATAACTTGTTTGATCACGATATCATAAAGTGGTGTACGAAGCGTGGAGGTGGATCACCCCCTCTCGGCTGGCGACGCATTTCGCACGCAACTCGATGATGCTGCAAATGATCGGTAAAAGATCACTATCATGGGAGGCCTGGGTGTGATTTTCGAATCACATGCGGGTTACATTGGAACCACCCTCGAATGGCGGTTGGTTCGCTTTCATGTGCAATTGAGGTTAATTATGTTTTACAAAAGTGTAACCGAGCGAATAAGTGTTTTAAATGGGACTATTTTGGTTTACTTTAGCTTAATTAATCACCGGCCGGTAAAATAAAACCATTCAGACGAAGATGTGATGAGCAATTTCGCTCGAAGGTGCACCAAACGCCCATCAAGAATGCAGCTATCGGTAAATTTTCATTACACACATTTATCGTACTTGTTTGGTGTTTCAGTTCCCACCAATTCACTCGGTGCCTGTTCCGATGCCAGCAAAAAGCAACGACAATATTTTAAAATTCCGCTTAAACCTACCTGCAGCCGGCAGCAGGATAATATAGTCTTTGTAAAATTATTCGCATTCTCTTCCCCGGCGGTATATCAAACTCCAGCAGGGGACAAATAACGAACCCAACCTAACAAGCGCACCTACCAGCGAAACTTAAGCCATAGGAATAAGTTGACCAGCAAACAACCATCTTGTCACTGAAAAAATGGCGATCGAAATATTCCAACTCGAGCGCGGCAAACAACACGCCAAGAAGCGACCAGACCAGACATGCGTCCACAACAAACGCAACTACAACAACAGAAGGAAAAAACCGATACGCGCGTAAAACACAGAAAAAATCAGAAGCATCGGAAAACTTTTGCGACATGAAATTGAAATAACCAAACAAAACTCATGCAGACATCGGCACAGTGTGCAAGGAAAGGTTCGTTGTTGCAGACGAGGTACGTGTGTATATGTCTTTGGTCCTCTTCCCAAGGCCTGATGCTGGCGAGGTGCAACATACACCTTATTTCGCTGGTAGCAAATACAAAACGCGATACAAAATTGCACCTCGGGGCGGTGGCGCAGCTCCACAGTCTCCAGTCACCGCGAGAAGAAACAAACTTTTCAACAACATCCGATGCGATTGTGACCGGAAAGGCCGGGTCTTGTTGAAGCGCCCACCAAGAAACAAAAACAACGACTACAACCATCACCACCACCAAAGCCACGAGCGCAAAGAGTGCTTACAAAACATACAATAGTGCAATAGCCGGCCAACGAATGTACTTCTGTTTGTGCTGGAATCCATCCGCTCGAATATATACATTGCAACTTCTTCCTGGCCCGTTTCCTGGCCCGTGCACGCTCTTATACCCAGTAAATGTCCGAATGTTCGCTCTTCCATTCCTTACCATCCCGAAGCATCTTCCAAAATGCAGGGTGGAAAAAGGAAAATATCGATATGTGAGCGCCATCTTGTTAGTTTTCGAAATAATAATTAGGTGACGGCGCCAGTTGTCTTCGCGATTGCACCGAGGCCCCGAGGAGCCTGAATGGCCAGTTCCTGCTATTGTACATCCCCGATTCATGGATTTATACGGACGGTGCTACCGACCGAGCGCAAAATGCACGGCACGAAAATGATCGAAAAACAATGGCAATAATTTTCGTTATTTTCCTTTTGTCATGCCACGGAGCCATCTTTAATCATTTTATTATTCTGTCCCGTGCATCGGGTGGCGTTGCATCTTTGCTGTCTTCCTGCATTGTTGCGCTTTTCTTACACTCGGTACGCGCCGCTGAAACGATTGTGATTATGGTTGGTGGTAGGATGGGGTAGCTGTTCTTTTCTTAAATATCGTGTGCCAAACTATACATGTTTCTTCATCTACCGACTGCATTGAAATTGAATTGAATTTTGCAAAAAAAAATGTCGCCACCGCAGGCAGAGATAAGCTGAAAGTGCATAAAATTTAATGCAACAGTACAAGGTGTTGTTTTGTGTGTTTGTAAAACTGTAGCCATAAGCATCTTTCCAGTTTGCTTGACTATGCGCTTGACTTTTGACTGCGTGTTGAATATAAATTTGATAATACAAGTTGAACGTATTTTGAGTGTGTTAAGTGTGTTAAGTAATATATTGTAATGCTGATTTAAGCTGCATAAAAATACAATACAATACTTTTATTAGGATACAGAAGGCAGTTTCAAATATTTCTGGCTATTCATCACACAATGTCTCAATAGTTATAAACTAGAGGATAATTTATATTATTTGGCACGAATATATGCACAGAGTGTTTCTAAACTTCCGGAAATCAGATAATTACATGAGGAAATGACAATCTTGAAAAAAAGGAAAAGAGCTATCTTCACAAGGGAATAAAATATGGGTTTTTATCTTGTACTGTCTTAATTTATTTTAAAAAAACTCAATTCTGAACTTATCAGAATGTGCCAGCTAGTATTAAACAAAAAAATTAACACCGGCAAACTAATGTTCGTATCCACTTGTTAGATGTGTATTACTTTTGAAATGTTAGACAACTCGTGTACCCAATACATAAATGATAGCATTCATGTATCTCAACATATTTTAGTTAAGTTTTAACCATTTCTGTTTCTATTTTGAATGAGTTATAAAATTTTACTAATAATTTACAATTACACAAGCGCTAACCTTTAACCAGAAATACCAGAAAGAGAATGAAGAATAAGCATTTATACAAATATTGGGGGCTTTCACGATAACATAACATATAACTGGGGGCTTTCACGATATTGGAGGCTTTCACGATATGGGGGGCTTTTACGATAACATATAATACTCGCCTGCTGGAGTTTGACAGTTGCCGGCTGAAATCATGTCAACACTCCATGTCAAATCACGCGCAAAACTAGAAGACTAGCCTCAGATTTTCAGCCTACATTATATCAGCCTGAAAACTATGAAGACAAACGCCGATTCGTCGCAGGCTCGAACAGGTTAGCTCTTGAAGGATTAAATTTTATACTGATTTTTAAGCAGAAGCATAAATGTTTTGTCAAAAAAGGTTAAAACATGTTTGAGTCAATATTTTAAAATGTACTAAAGTATTATAAAAGTAAAAAGGTAAAAGTGTAAAAGTACATTTAAAAAATATAAATAAGCGTTATTTTTTATGTAATTTGACCTTAATTTAAAACCACATGTCATCGTACAACTTTATCCTTAATTTTAAGTGAATTACTTCGTTTTTACTATTGTCGACTTTGATACTTATCAAGACCACTCTGCAAAGATTGTTATTCTTATAATCAATGTTTTGTTCTTTTCTGTAATGTTTGTCCTATATTGAACAATTTCCAACAAGTAAAATATGATTTGAATATTTTTAAATAAAATGACATATTTTTCATGATTCTAAGTTTTAAGTAATGATCAGAATAATTGCTATTTAACTAATGTGTCAGCAGTATATGTAGGTGACATGAATAATTTTATTATTATTTCTTCTTCTAATTGGCGTAAATTCCTACGCGGTCATGCCGGTCCATACAGGCTTTGGAGACTTAATCAGTACCACGCTGCCTGAAAGTCAGTCCTCACTACGGGGAGACGGTCCATTCTAGTCTTGAACCCACGACGGGCATGTTGAGCTGACGATTGTACCACGGTGTAGGAATTGAGAGCATTAAGCATTAAGCATAATTAGAGGAAAGCGGGACAAAATGAGCATGTGGGGCAAAATGGCCACCCTCTATTTAATTATTATTTCATTACAAAGATGGCTACAAATGCTCAAAATGTATTCATTAGAGTATTCTATGAACACCATGTAAGTTGTAAGTGTAAATATATGATATTTCTCTACAATTTGTCTGAAGAAAGCAAGGCGATTTAATACGTATTTTTACTAATATAAAACTAATATAAAAATACAAAAATGCTTCACGTGGGCCAAAAGCATGTGGGAAAAAAATGTTCATGTGGGCCATGTTATTGTTATACTATATTGTTATTGTTAGTGTTATTGTTATACTATTTTATTCTATATAATATTATTTAAGAATATTTAGAGCCTAAATTTTTAAGAGATATATTTAACCGATTACATTCTTTTAATACATTATAATTGCTAGTATTTACAACTAACCTGGAGCAAAATCAATCGTTTTGAATGGAAAACATTTAATTTGAGAATTTTGTTATTCTTTGCCAAACCACCAAAACCACATTCACAGTGATTTACTATACAGATATATAAAGTTTATGAACAAAATAGAAAAAAATTATTCATCTAGAACACTACCATGCTACCTGTCCCTCGAAATGCATTGCATTTTATCTTCCGAATGAGCTTGTTACTGAGCGTTCCGCAATAAAACTTTCATTGCTTTATTTCGTGTTTAATTCGCCCGTTTTGTACCCGACGATGCACCGCCGTTTCGTTTATGAGTTTCCACCAGCGACGCGTACAAACATGCACTCGAGCATTCGCTTTATAGCGTTCTTATCGAAACTCGATCGTTTGTCGAACAATCGGAAAGATTTGTATGACGCTCGAGTGCACCGCTGCGTCGGCTATTTCACTCATCGTCGGAGGCCTGTCTTGATAAGCACGGTTGCTAAATAAACGACCGAGCGCACAGAATAACGGACGATATTAATTTAATCATACTCCTTCTACGAAAGGTGCCAATAATCAGACTGCTTAAGGTTGACCCGAACAAGCTACACCAACAAGACACACCCTCACCCCGTCCGGTGGGCGACGTATATCCGAAGCGGCTGCGGTGCGATTTCTGTATGGCGCACAAAAGTAAGACGTGCACATTTGGCACGTCCATCCGCACACTCGTATAGCCGCCGGCCCTAATCTGTTTGCCTTATAGTTTAAAGCTCATTTTTCTTCACTTTATAGCTGGTAACTATTTAGATAAATTTTCCACCATCGCAGCTGCACCGTCAGCGCCGCTAGTCGATGTGAAGTCCATTTTGGTTTTGTTTAATACTAACAAGCGGACGATAAGTTCTGAGACATATTTCAATAATTATCTAAAACCTCTACCAATGCATGTTTAATTCCTAGCGTTTGACTTCCGTCCGACTTCGGTTTGGAAGTCTGTGTCAGCTCTTGCTGCTCTATCATTCGCTGTCTCTCCCTTACTGTCCTGGGGCTCTAAGGCTCCAGCGTACGATCTCGAAATGGGAACTGGACATCCCCGACTCTCACAGCTGCCGCTAGTGTCACTCGCCACATTGCTTACGAGCGATTGGGTTGGCGCAAAAGGAAGACTCAGCGAATCGCCCACCGTTGTTTCCAGGCCTTATCTAAATGGAATAATGTTACCGGAATAAATAAATGTATATGTATACATATACGCTCTCTTCCATTATTTCCCTGTTTCTTCGATTCCTTTTGGATACGAACAAGTGAATGCGGGACAAAGCGATAAGGAACAATAGGACTACGTTGTAGGAAAAAAGTGTGGAAATGCGCCTGATAATATTATTTTTTCTCGAATATTTTTAATGAAGCTTGTTATCTTGTTAACTTGAAACTTGTTAACAATATTAAGAAAAAAATAACCCTTGCCGTTTGATACTACTAATCCAAAAATGAAGCTTAAGAAATCAATCCTGCTATAAAATATGTTATGTCGTTTAATTAAAAACACCCGTTACAATAAAATAATCTATGCTCCAAAAATTGTGGACGCACTTTTTCATTCATCCAAATTTTGGACATTTCGATTGTCCCTTAGTGCTTTCGACGAAAGCTCATTCTCACTGTATATATTGCCGACTGACCATTTCTCATACGAAACGACCTTCGGTGTTCTGAGTCGGCGATTCTTTCGCTACATTTCGTCCATTTCGGCCGGCAATCCGGGAAAAGAAATAAGAAATAACTTCCAAAAAAACTCCCTTTATGTGAGAATGACCACTTCAAACATGAAGTGGGGGAGAGAGGGTGTTCCCTTCATTTTTTTCTTGTTGTCGTGGTATCGTGAATGGTAAAACATTTCACCGCCAACGACCCTCCCACCAGAGACAACCGCGACAGTGAACAAACCAATCCGCAGGGAAACGCACCCACCGCTCTGGGCAACGCCACACCACTGCCCGCGAGAAGATGAACTGAAGAGAAAAAAAAATATAACAACAAAAATTATACCGGAAAAAATACACCGTACGCCTTACGTTGCGCTGGTTGCGGCTGAGCAATATATTGTTAAATTATTCCACTTCGAAGCATCCAATTAAATTGTAAAAATGAATAAAACTGGCCACAACGCGGCACCCGGTACCGCAGTGCTTATCTGCGGCGCTCTCAATCTTATGGGCCGTTCTTCTAAATTGATAAAAGCTGTACAATATATTTCTAGTTTAATTGTGTTTCTATGTATTTATGAAGCGAAAACATCGGTTTTCTCTGGTTTGTAGTTTCTGATATTTTCTTTTGTGTTTTTTTCTTTGCCCTGTTTGGAATCGGTTTCGTTTACTAGCTCCTGTAAAACTGAGTACGGCAGCATTCTCACGACACAGATTGAATTACCAAAATATGAATTTGTGAGTGATCATTATCATCTGTATTTATATTATCATTTGTCTTAAATTGCTTATGTGTACACATGTGATTTTTATTTTATAAACTTTGCTACATACCTTCAGGGCAATGTAAATGACTGGTAAATACCATTAAAAATCAAAGAATTTTTCTTATAATTACTACCATTGAAAAACAGAACATCTCCTAGACGACGTTAGAATTTATGTAAGCGCCCCGGGGGGATACTTAACTCATCGTACTCGCTGCACAGCTGCCCCGTCTTCGCTCATCCACGCTCAGCAACATCACTCAACCGGTGAGTACATCGACGAAACAACTGCTACTGTCTGATAATCATGCCACGCTATAGTAAAAAAGCACCAACTCAACCGAATGTGAGAGAACGCTTGCTTGCGTTTCCGCTTCCTAACTTTTCCGTCTCTACGTGTTTGTGTATGTATGTGTATGTCTGTGTGTGTGTGTGTGTGTGTGTGTGTGTGTGTGTGTGTGTGTGTGTGGTGTGTGTGTGTGTGTGTGTGTGTGTGTGCATGTGTGTGTGTTCAGTTCGGCTGGTGCTACTTCCGGAAGCAAGGAAAACATTTCGTGCACAAACCCTCCGAAAAACCATCAATAGCTTTTGCTACCGGCTTTTTTTCCTTTTCCAACGACTCACCGTATTCGTTACATTCAAAATACACATTTTCATCATGTTGCGATATTCTGTACTAATAAAACAGCCAGCGGCGTACGGCGTGTTATGAAATCTGAAGTACCTCTCGTCTCGTCATTTCAGCGCTTCGACTAAGAAAGGCTCGTTCATTTTACTTCCTTCTTGTGCCCGATGTTGTTTTATTTTGGTAACAACGTAACGCATTTTTTACGCACACCACAGCCGTCAAAAGCAATAGGAATCATAATTTAGCTTCTGCCTCCCACGAGGCATACGAGTGTTTACAGCGAATAACATAACAAACGAAATGTTTTATGGTGGAAGGCTCGTGTGTGCCAAATTGTATGACCTAAAAGTTTTTGGATTAGACAAAAGGCATTAGTTTGAAAGTAAAAAATAGAGCTGGAAATAAAAATGTATCATTATATTCTATTGCAGCACAACTGCAAGTCAAAGGATTGCTGTTGGATATATTTTTCTATTGGAATATCTTCATCAATTTTGATCGACAGACTATAATTTTGGAAGAATTTAGGGACATATTCCATGTATCAATCAATTCACATTGGAAATATTCTACATCTTCCTCAGAATCTGCTTCTGTGCATGTCCTTTGCAGCTTTGCAACAGCTCCAACCGAAGGCCTGTCGCGATAAAATATCTTCTCTAATTCGAACATGAACTACATTTGTCCGTACATGCTCAACGCTGGTAAAGACATTGCAATAAAACTGATACGTTGCCAACGAAACGAACGCAGCACGGCAGCAACAGGGACAGCGAGCAGAAGATGAGCAAAAAAACTTCCTAAAGCATAACCTTTGCCAACCTCACACTAGGCGATCACATGAACGCATCGTCGCTTTTCGTCGTCGTCGTCGTTATTGCAAGCCTGCGACGGTGTGATTGCCGCGATATGGGACGATCTACGCTACGCCAATATATGGTGTCTGCCGTTCGCTCTATTGTTCACGCACATTTGCGAGCTTGTGGGTAACGGCACCAGATGCGGGATCAGTGGAAGAACACAGAGATGGGCTCAAAATTGTTGGCGAGACGGCAAGAATGAGCTGACATGGCCACACCGACGACCGGCGGCCAAATCCACCACCCGAAATGCCTTTCGCGAGCCGGTTACGCTGCAAAGAGCTACTAAAGATCAGATGAAACGCTTGCCGTACAACCCAGTGCCACGGACCACGTTGATATTGTCGGCAAAGAGGAGACTAGCAGGGAGGAAGAAAGCTCTACAATACATTGCACCGCCGGCGGTGTCAAGTGATTGAGCGTACCGTGGAAGATATGTGACAGAGATTTAAACGAGTTGTTAAATGTTCGCCCCCAGGGTTAGCGAAAAGATGTTTAGCAAGTGATTTGCCGGTTTGCTCTCCTTGTTCGATTATTTTTAGGCAGCGCAGCCGCCGGCTCGTTCGCTATTCCTCGTCGCTCTTCGAGCTCTCTCGCCCAATCGCGTAAAGCCTTCCTTGGAGCCTTGTCGGTAGGATCGGTGCGGTTCGAATACCTAGAATGGGGATTATTTTTGGAAACTCATGGGGTTTGTACTTTCTCTTAACTTTTTGATGAAACGATACGGTCGGCACTGGAGGCAGCTGTGTGTCTTGTTCGCTACGCTGATAAGCCTACATAGGAGACATTCGAGCGTGATCTTTAACTCAAACTATTTAGACAATTGAGCATGTTTGTCCGTGGGAAAGTTTTAGTACCACAGAAATATGTACATCTTATACCTACGGTTACATTCCAGAGCATCGTCACTTACCCTACCTCTGCAGCTTTATTTTGCAAATAGTTTATCTCGTCCTAAACACATTGCATGCATGTTGTGTCTATTCTGTGCTCTCCTCGTTCTCATGTTGAGAGATATTTACTGGTGAAAACAAAAACATTGACTAAACTGATTAGATGGAGACAAAGTGTGATTGGGAGCACATTATCAGAAACTCTTTCAAGTGGTTAAAGATGTTAAGGTACAACAAAGTCCATCGTTTGAAATTGATGCATTAAATGTCTTGTCTTTTACAACACGTTTCGGATTTTCGTTTATTATGATTAGATAAATAAATTACCAAACTGTTAAAATAAAGTAAGGTAAGTTGCTTTACACATATACTTCCTGGAGCAAATTAATTAATTCCACTACGGCCTTATAGCTACTTTTGTCTATTATCGATACGATAATGATCTTATGTTTCTGTTATATTTACTGTCGTACCGAGCTCCAATAATGGATTTAAACTTAATAAGTAGAAGAATATTTACAATTTTTAAGGTTTATTACCCTCAACAAGTACATGCATCAACCTTATTATTTTTCGGTTTTATTTTTTTACATTTTGTGTAAATGATTATCACTTCACTATTGTACGATTATTGTTGTGCAATATAAGAAAACAATGAGTTGTTAATTCATTTTGATGTGAGTATGTGAGTAATTTCATCCACTTACTTACAATGTAATTCTTTTTTCCCATTTAACGATACTTGCGCCTAGAATATTGCCCAGAGTCGTTCAAATTCTTCAGCAAGATAAGATATTTAACAAATATCATTTAACAAAATTTTCTCATTGATGAAAAAATGGATTCACGTGTATCACATATACCGCATTCACAAGAGGTAATCTTTCGTACATGAGGAACAAAACACCACGACTACTAAAAACCACTGTACGGCCAAAAGAAATCGGCTGATAAGCATTTCTTGCGTACGCTCTATCACCGACATAACCAAACACCAAGGAAAACAAACATTCGAATAACGAGACTGATAAACAAACTATACCATTATTTTAGTGGGAGTCGGAAAAATAAATTCAACATTTACTACCTAGCTCGTTTCGTCGATAGTGCTGCTCGTCCCAATCGCTCGCCCTAATAAGGCGGCGCGGCTTCAGTTGACAAATTCCTCGATCGAATTCAAACGACAAATCTTGTTTTATTCTTCTCCACCATCGGCAACCATCGAGCGAAGGAAGAAATCACAATAAAACGGCAAGCAGGGAGAGACAGTGGCTACACCCAGACCCAATATTTATCCCTTGTACCCACGGGAACTTATCGGAATTCCCTGCGATAAGACATAATTAAGAATTTTATGTATATTTCAAGCCTCGCGGAAAGCAAACAGCACCAGCACGGGAAGGAACGCACTCCCGGAAGGCGAAGGAGACGAGAAATGAGCAAAGAAACAAAGGAACAAAAACATTTAATAAATAAATAAAGCGAACGTTTTAAAAGCTGTTTTCATGTCATTTGCATCGGATTGGTGTGTCGGATACATCTTTTGATGTCGCATCGCGTCGCATTAGCGCAAACCGCACTCGGCAGCCGTACATCCATCTTCGCCACTCCGTCCTCCGTTCCGTCTCTCGGACGTGGCTGTCTTTTGCTTATCCAGGGGCGACCATTCTCCGGCCGCCATTCTCCGAAACGACACCTTCATCTTGGTTGCGATCGGTAGAGACCCGAACGATCTGCGCCTCGCCGCTACCCGTGATTAAAGGAACAGGAGTGGGTGAAATGCTGCCACCCCGTTGGATGTAATGCAATCGGAAAGGTGGTGGTGAAACGCAATCCACCGCCCCTTCGTTACCCGTCGAGAGCCTGCCGGAAAGTAGCAGCCTAACATAACGATTGCTGCTGTCCCATACAGTGGACCGATGTTGAGAATATTAAATGTAGAAAACTGTTAGCCGCCGATATCGTTCGCTCCTGTGCCGATCCCACCGATGTGCCATTTAAATTCATTTTGTTGTTCGAACTCTCGGTTGCTTTTGCTCGTACCAGCCGCGTATCGCGTTTTTCGGATCCACAATCTTGCGCTTCCCATACGCTGCCCGACGACATGGCATATGATTTTGCCGCCAAGCGCTGCCGATCGATGATGGTTGATCGGTGACAGTGACAGCAGTAGCAAACGCCGCCGACAACAAGCAGCCAGAAGGGCTGCAAGCATCCCGCACGCACCCCTGTTTCCCCGTTTGGAACGAGCCCCCGGACTGCGCGGGCACCATGAGAAGATCAAATTAACGCCCAGAGATCACCAACGGAGAGGTAGCCCCAAACGTTCGACGCTTAACCCCGAAATCGAAATAGAATTAGCACTAGAAAAAGGAAGGAATGAATATAAAAATCCCACCGTTGCAGCAAACATGAGCAAACTGTGAGCGAAGGAAATAAAACACACACAAACACTCACGCAGAAAAGCACACAAACGATCGCACCAAAGAGGCAGAATCTTCTCAGGGGAGCGTACAAATCGACCCCAAACCAGTAGCTAATGAATATGTGATAAAACTTTTAGTCGGCTGAATTTTAAATGCCACTTCAGAAAGCCTTCGGTTTGCCTGCCTTTCTCCACGAGCTTCCCCAACCCACACGCGGCACAGTTCTCGATCGGCGTGCTCCACCGGCTGTAATTTACATAATTAACAATACCTTCCCTTATGCGCTCCTTATGCTTTCTTGTGCTGTCGCAACCGAAGAGTTTGCTTTTGCACATGTGTTCCAGCATGCATCAAAAGCAAACGGACTGTGTCTGTGGGCCGTTTCTCTTCGTTTTGCTTGCGCACATTGCACATTGCGCATTGCACAATCAAGCATTAGAGCGTGTATGTGTGTGTTTGTTATGTGTTTCAGTGCACATGCAGAGACATATGCTTGGGTTTTGATAATTTCACTTCGACAAAAATTGCATCTGCAACGTCATACCGGACGGGTGCAGCGCACGATCGACAACGTGAACGCCATGCTGATGATGTCCGACCGGAAAAAGCTTGTTGTTGCCGCTCCCAAGGACGGCGAAGATAAGATCATTCCTCGCTGGTACAGGATTATCGGCAATTAACAGACCATACGAAGCTCCACGCTGCATCGCCACGCTTCAACACGACCGTTGATCGTCTCCCCACTGTTGGGCCAAACCTGCTGGAAGTCATATGTACCCTACATCCGGCACATGGTCCAATGGTTTCAGCAGTGTATATGAAGCGTCCACCTGTTTCTTGCCCGGGCAGATTAGATTAGGCCACGGGGCAACGTGGAAGCGTTAATTTTCGACGGCAAGCTGAACGGAAGCTGACAACCGATGGACGTGGGACCCCGAACAGGGCAATGGTAAAGAAGATGATCCGCTAACTTCCCCGAACCCGATAATGTCTGTAACGGGTTCTGTTGTTGAGCAAGTGGTTATGTGATCTTCGAGTGATCGGTGACCCACAGCGCAATTGCTCACAATTAGCTCAAATTGCTGAACATCTTCGAAGATTGCTTCGATAAATTGTGTTCATGCATTTATTGGGGTTATATCCTTTACACAATGGCATAGCAGTTGTGGATAATGTGACATTATATTATTTTTAGATCATTGTACACTTTTTGAGTAAGCATATGAATTTATAAAGACAAAATATAGCTCTCCTGCAATGAATATGTTTTTCAAACCTTATTATTGATGTACGCCTTCTTATGACCGCCTCTCTCTTGAAGATAGTAGAATTGGTAGTGCAACGGGTATAGATAAGTTCTAGTTCAATACTGTTTTTCATCATTATTCCTCTCTCTTAACTTGCTTTAGTATAATGTTTTATTTACCAAATGTGAAATGATTGAATTCACCGATAGATAAACATCATTCCTGTCAAATCAATACCTATCAATGATAATAGAAAGCTACTGGAGCAGTCCAGTAGTACAGTTGTCAACTCGTACGACTGAAAAACATTCCCAGCATGAGTTCTATCCTCATATGGACCGTTCTCCCGTAAGAAAAACTGACTATCCAACTGTGTGATACTGAATAAGTCTCGAAAACCTTCAATGGCCGGGGAATGTCCACGTAGAACGTTAAATAAAATAGAGAAAATTACAAATAGAAAACCTTGGTCGTATCTTGGTACCTTGGTCCCTTTTCAAGATACGACTAACAATAAAATGGAAGCTAAATTTTGAAGTCGTTGCTATTTCTTGTAAACCATACTCAACCATTTATAATCACACACCAAAAGATATGTAAATCAATTCCACGATGCATACAATTTTTTTCACTTTTTTTACCTTTACTGTCAATGCTTGTTAATTTTACGCAAATGATCGTGGGAAAATTATTCAAAAAAATTGTTTTAAAAGTTTTTCAAATACCATTTTAGTTTTTTCATGACTCTTTATAATTATTATCCTTACATAATAATAACAATTATTAAAATCGGTGAAAACCCCCGATAATCATACATTTGAGGTCGAATAATTCTACAAATTATGGAACTACAGCTAGTGCAATTGAAATAACATCTATTCTGGAATTATATTTAGTATTGCCGTACCGTTAAGTTGGAAAATATCATTAAAAGTATGTAAAGAGTGATATAAGTGCTTTTATTTATTATAACATTTAATCCTTATTGAGTACAACAACTGATGGTTTCACAGATTCAAACAGGATATGTTGCTTATCTCATAGTCACAATTGGGTTAAGAGCAACGAACTCTTTAAAATATATTTACAAGTCTGGCATGAGGTAAAGCCGCAAGCCATCCAAATAACAAATGAATTATTAACAGCAAGTACACACTTCAGGTATAATAAGACCCAAAAAAACTACACACTGTCTTCCCAACACTCATATTTTTGGCATTATTTATGAGCAAGAAACCTTGCTTCTTTGCTGAACAGATCAGTTTAGAATTTTTCGCTATCTCTAAACGCGCTTTTATCTCTTCATTTACATTTATATATATAGACAACTAACCAACAGCGCAATCATTTCTGAAACGAAATACAGGCTTTGAGCTTTCGAGAGAACATTTGTCATGAATTAAAGTCTAGTGACGAATCGTATCTAGCTTCTTATCTTTAGCAGGATCTTAAAAAATTCCCTCTCAAGCTGAAACTTCCTTCGCGACCACTAGCAAACCGTGGCAGGTTGGAAACCCTCATTTGGCCCGATTCGTCGCCGTTGCCACGAATGCCAGTGCTGGCCAATCTTACCCGTCCCGGTAGCGGAACTAATAGAGGGAAAAGGCCTTACCGAAAAATGAGCAAACCAACGATGACAGATTCGGCCGGTGAAACATAAAACACTCAAGCACCTGTACGTGGCGTGTTTTGCTCTATTTCTAATTGGATGGGTCGTCCCTCGAAGCTAAGACGGAGCCGAGATAAAGAAGTTCCCCGGGAGCGTAATAAATCATATAAGCCTTCCGTGTTGAATGGGCCGACAGGTTAGCTCAGCCCAGAACGAGCGCCCTCGTCTGTGACCTGTGGCACGGCGGAAAACTACAAACGAATGTCCGTAATGGGTTCGGGTCGGGGTTGAGTATTGCTTTACGGGAGGACCAAAGAAAGGGTGAAGTTACGTATAAAATGGTGTACAACGTGGTGTACACTAACGAACAAATGTTTTTATTACATATGCTTATAAGAATGGGAAAGAATGTTACGATCGGCTATAAACTAGTACGAATCATTTTCAGAACATTACAAAAAATGTGTAACGTACAATAATTTTGCTATACAATTTAATGCCTTTTTGTTTAGTATAATTACTTAAAAAAATCATTGAAAATGTTGTTTAAACTATATACAAAAATTGTATCATAGCTATTCAATCAGTGAAATAATCATTTTACTATAATAATCAAACATCTAAACACTGTATTGCTCGTTGTGCCACTTATTGTATCAACTATCTAACCGTAGCATCAAACGTGTGTGGCAACGTAAAGGGCGATAGACACACTGCTGCACCTGGAAGCCCTCCCCCTAACAATACAGGTGACAACGATGCTTTCTCAACCATACACGCCCTATTAACAAGCGACCCACGTTAAAGTCACCGGAATCAACGATCCACCCGGCGAGAAACCTAGACAAACTGCACTCGTAGATCAGCGTCTCGCTGGCGGCATCAACCAAATACGCCGGCAGCAGCGCAATCCTCGGCACCCAACCACCTACATTAATGTGAATAGCTTAACACAAATGTTGTGCTCAAATTCCACAGGACCGCCAGAGCCAAAGAACTGTCGGCAGCAGCGTGGTAGCGATTAATTAAAATTAAAATTTTATAAGCAGTGTCGTGCTGCCCGGTACCCGGTACTTTGAAGTGCACGAAGGTGCAAAGCCGCCCAACTGCTGGTATATATGTATTTGTGTGTGTTAGTCTGTGTGTGCACACATTTCGCTTGTTTTTTTGTTTCATTTCTTCCGTGGTAAAGAAAAATATAAACACATGTAATTAAAAACCTAAATCTCTAAAATGCACCATCCGCGGCCAACTCGCGGCGAGTTCAACACGTACGCGTGTATAAATTTAACGCTCCATCCCGTATGCACGCTTACGCTTTAGGAAGGGCTTGCGAGTCCTATCGTTGAGTCCATCCGATGGCGGGATAAGATGAAAGCTGGCGGCACTTGTCATAGGACGGCCACCACCGGCGCAAAATGTGTTAAAGAAAGGTGGAATAGTAGCTTCCCACGGCGGAGCAGCAGCCAGGAGACGGTTAAGAGGATTGGTCACACTCACATCCCCGAAGATTGGCACAAGATCAAACGAATAGTCCAGTCAAAGGAAACTTCCTAGAAACGATAATTTCAATAACGTAGAGAAACGTAGGGCGGTATTTGATATTTTCGGATCCAAGATTTGGGTCGTTCAAGTTTACCCCCAGGATTGGGATTGATCGGGTTCGATTTCAAGCTAATCTAAAAAAGACCAATCATTTCGTATCGGTCAGCAGTTCACGAGCTGTTAATTAGAATATGGCTGTTAAAGTTAATACCTCCGGAGTCCGACCTATTAATCCAGACCAATTCCCGTCAGCTTAAGCGCAACGATCGTTATCATATATTTGGTATTTTTTGAAACGTAACTAACGAGAATGTGTGATTTTAGCATACATTCTAAAGCAGGTTGCGCCATAAACCCATGGACAAAAGGTATACTAAAAGCGCGGTGAATTCTGGAGCGATTTATTTTCATTCGGTTTTCCTTCTTGGGTAAACGGGTCTTATTACAATCCTCGAATAAGTCCAAAAAAACGTCTACAAACCAACATGGCGTATTTTCTAGAGTAATTAGAACAAATACGAAACAATATTAACATTGCTTTAAAAGTTCAATTCCTTATTGTGAAGTAAAAGTTGTTATTGTGTCGGAATGCTAAAAAACTTCTTGTGTGACGTTTGAGAGCTTGAAATGATGCTTAATTACATTTTTTGGGTAAAACATTTCTGAAATAATATCATAATTAACGTCGCGAACAATTTATCTATATAATTGTGAGAATCCTGCATTCAAAATGCGAATGTCTCAAGAGAGAAAACAGTAGCATACACAAAGAAACCATAGTTTTAATCATATTTGTATCAATCAATCGTTGATATAACAAATATTCAGATACATCAAATATTATAACGCTCTCAGTAGTAAAAATAATTACTGCTTCTGTTAAATTTGCAACTTTAATCGGTAAAATATTTCTTACCATACAACGCATATCACTACACCCATCGCCTAAATAGCTGGTATCAAACACACGTCGAAAAATGTAGCAAAAATGTACGGTATCTAAATTCACATGTTTCTCAAACTTTATCGCAACACGTCGTTTCATATCCTTTTTGCCGCCACATTAATAAAAAAATCTTCTCACAGACACACAAACACACCCACAAAAAAGGCATTACATTTTGAATAGAGCTTTTCCGCACCAAATTTTTCGACCATCAACCAACCTGATACACGCATTTGAGGGAATTCTTCGTACCGCCCTTAATCTCGTTTGCTCTCACGAAGGCGATGATGAAGATGGTACTTTTCACGATGGTGATAATGCGTTTGATGGCTGGCAATGAGAACGGCGATCATCATGTACCTCGGTCAGATCTTGACCGCCAAAACAGCAACCACTAGGGCTCCTTTCCCGATCCCCCCCCCCCCCCCCTCTTTAATACTCTACAAACCAATCCGCCCCAATCGCCCACAGCAAGTGACGGGCTCTTCGCGGAGTAAAATGGCAAACATCCAACACATTAAGCCCTCGTGTTATGTCGTACGTCTTTCTTTGAAGGAGCCGGGCCATGTTCGAGCGTCTCCTTACGCATTCTCATCATCCTTCAATTGCCCGCCGCAGTTGCTTGGCTGGAGTATGCGCCGGTGGTCAACGGTCGACCACAATCCGCAGGTTGTTCTGCAAAGAGGTTGCTGGAATGCTTTTACCACCACCGACCAGGCTGAATGAAACCACCCGTGTCTTGTACCGATCCGTTTGATGGCTTTCAGCGTATAGAAACACCACCCCACTTTTACGACTCCAGACTCTGCAGGATGGGTCACCGTACACCGGAGCGATCAAACAACGCGCCCCAAAAGGTTCACTGTCTGTGAATTGGTTCTGCTGAAGGAGCCGCTGTCAATTTCTGGACGGCGGCTGGGCTGTATCCCTGAAAACAAACAGCAAAAAACGAATCGCTTTTTAATTGCTCCCGTGTCCAGGAGAACCCCGCGCTCTAGAACCCGCACTCAAAACCGCACCGTCGCGCGCAGGGACCTCAAGCAAATGAGCTAGGTGTAATAAAAATTTCATCAACCGCCACAACCGCTCGTGTTTGCCGTGTGTTTCAATTGTTCCGCACCTGAAGCTTTGGAGATAGGGGCCCAGCGCAGCTTCGAAATGTTACCTGCTGTCGACAACATGTCGAACTAGAAATTTCACACACAACGCCAGGCGGGAATCATGGGGCCACGCCGCACCATTAAAATCATCCCGCGCTGCCGCTGGGTGGTGGTGAGCCGGTTTCCCAAAAAAAGATTCATTCAAATCCACCCCGGGTCCCGGACTTCGTCCATGATCATCGTAGTCGGTGGATCCGGCTTTAATCTACCGAAACTCAATTTGTGATTGCGCTTTTTTTTAATTATGCTTTTAAGTTTACGACAATCCCACCCTGGCAATGAAATGCGTATACACGGAAAACCTTCACATGGCCACCCTCCACCTCCTCCCACTCTTACACACGCTGGACTCATTCGTCACATTGACGAATCAGTGATGGTAACAGTGATTTGGTTTCTTTTTTGTGTGCACTTTTATCGGGTGAAATGACAGAATCGTTGGGATTGCACCTCTGGAGAATTTAACCATCTACCAACGGGGCGTTTGTTTTGATTGCAAATATTTTTAAATCTTGAACCGTTTGTAATTTTTTCTATTCCTAACAGAATTTTCATTGCCTTGGTCAAATCAGCATTTCACAGTTTGGAAAACATAACGTATGTTGTTTTAGTTTAAATTATTGTTTTCTTTAGTTTCCTTTAAACATAATAAAATATAGTTCCGATTAGACAACAATTAAAACTCTTACAATCAATATTTCATAAAGTATCTAAGATTTTTTTGTAAAAGCTGGAAATTGAAATTCTCTCTTATTTTTTCATACTTGTTATTAGTTTGGTTGTATTCGTAGTTTCTAATGCATTTTGCTTCTCCATGGAGTTACCTAATAATGTATTAGGATACCATCAGAAAATAAAATATTTGAATTTGAAAATGTATTTAGACTGAACAAAAAACTACTAAGAAAAATATATACACAGATTCAGAGTACACAGAAACACAGAAAAATAATAAAAAAAAACCGTCGTAGATCGTAAATAACAAAAAACAACAAAGATAACAATATACAATCAAGTAAACGCTATATGTTTCAATATTCTAGTGCTTGTTTCAAAACCAACCCATATCAAAATATTGCATGAGGCAAAGTGGATGATTTGAACATATTTTGAATGATTATATTACACAAAAACACTAAAATTGAAAATCTATTATATATTAATATATCTTCCTTTACGTCCTCTAATCAAGCCTTTATAGTATTTCGAGAAGTCCCGAAGGCCTGTATAGGTCGGCATGTCCGCGGCTTGAACCCGTGACGGGAAAGTTATTGAGCTGTACGAGTTGACGACTTCACTGCGGTACGAGTTAATGCATATTTAGATTGATTCTATTCACACAAACACACTCAAATTTGGATCAAAACATGCACAAAAGATAAACTTTGTCATTTGCATTCAGTAAATGATGAAATTGTTCTATTATCAGCCAATAGCAACTAGCAAGAAATTTGAAAATACGCACAATATCTCTAGACACCAGTTTGTTGCTGGTTTATGAAGTGCCAACGTCATAATTTACAGGCATGCATACTCTAACAACCGTTAGATTAGCATTTTCCCTTGCTTACCTTCAAGCAACGACAATCCAACACAACCTCGACTCGACTAGACATGAAGTTCCCCTACCAGAGCAAAACCACCGTTTATCGATTTCCTTCGATGGTCAATAGCGTCGTTGCTGTGTAGGGTACAATGTGTATGTGTGTATGTATGTGTGTATTGGAGTTTGGGATCATTAATCAAATCATCGGTAGCTAAGTTGCCGAAACGACTTCTATTCGGCGCGACCAGCGGTTTCGTCCGCCTTTAACACAGGGTCCCCAGCTCATCTCATCTGCATCTGATGATTGCATGGCGATGGACTACGATGGATACGGTTTGGTTTATGATCCCGAGCCAACGAACCCGACAAATTATGAGACGTCCCAACAAAAAAATCCCATTAAAAATGCCTAACCACCGAACCATCAAAACACCGGCCACCACACAGAAGCCAATAACGATTGCCCAGAAAGTGGAGGGTTTTTTTTTCCTCCCTCCGTGTGTTTATATATTCCTAGACCTTTTCCAGCCAAGACACGGCAAATTACTAATAACAATAAATTTAGCGGCAACCATATACCGAACACACGCCAGTGGCTGCACGGGTGAACTTTTCCACTTCATCACAAGCTCGTCAATCGTTTCGGATGATGCCAATTCACCAGGCAGCTCTCGCCACAGTCGGTGTTTTAAGAACACCGAAAAACACCGGCTACAGCGATATTAACGGTGAAAACATTTTAGTTTTACGATTTTTTCGGATAGATTGAAACCTTACCTTGATATGCCCGTGGTTTGAAGGGGTAGTATTCTCTCTCCTTTTCCCCCTGACCATGTACAACCATCATCTGCGATTTAAAGACATCCGTCTAGGCTAGTGTTCGAATAAATGCAGGATGAAAGAGAGGGATCCTCTCAGGCGGGGATTTGTATTAGATAGCAGGAATGAAAAGCACACACCCGACACCCCAGCCGCCAGAGCTTCGTGCGCAATAGAGATGTATAAACTCATTTTCTTCAGCTTCCGAATGCTCGTTATCGTGATAGCACCGTTTACAGTTTGGTTCGGCGGAGCGTTTGAGTTGCTATCAAGGTCAGCATCGTAAATTTCCAAATGCCCGTGTTACAGCCTCGCCAGATTATGGCAGCGTGGAAAGCAAAATATGTTCTCAAAAAAACCATTGACGACACAGTATGGAGCTGATTGGTGGCCAATTTTTAAACCCCCATTTTTATACCTTATTAACATGAAATGTCAGTCAATCCTCATTAAACTCATTTAACCTATCCGGTCAATTGCAAGCTACTTGAGTAGAATTTTTTTTTAATAAATTACAACCATGCGACACGATGTAAGCAGAAAAGAAAACTAAACTTAATTTAACATCGAATCGAATTTCACCACCTTTTAACCTCACCAGTTTGGCCCCATGCCATTATTCGCATGTTCAATTATCAAAACGATACGTGCTAAAATCACATAAAGCATATTATGCTAATGCACCGCCATGTTTCGATGTTTCACCGCCCGCCGTCCATGAGCAACTGGCGCTTTCGTTCTATAAATGTAACAAAATATTCATTTGCTTCATTAAGCTAATTTATATGTTTGCCTAACTACCAGTTTAGGCGTATGTGTGAGATAGTGGTTCACCCTCTCCCCAATTCAACCATTGTGTACATATTTATCCTTCAACAACAACAACAAAACAACGCAACGAATACAACTAACGCCAACTGGTTTAGTACAGCTCCAGAACAGGGTACATAAACTCCCGAAACGGTTGCATTAGTTTAACCGAACAAAAAAACAAAAACGAGCCTATTATTATACGCTTCGTAGGCAGCCGTTGGTTGTCCGGAAGAAGTAGCACCGCGGCGCGCTAAGCAATCTTATTTTAATTTCCAACTAGAATGTACAATTCATTTGATTAAGAACATGCCATTAGCGCACCGGCAGTGATTCGTATCTCAATTTTTTCTTGCATTTTGGTTTTCTTTATTTTCAAACCAAAATAAATGAAACCCCCGCCTCAACAGCAGGTCGGTTACTAATCTCGCACGACCCGAAAGCTCACGCATTTCTATGCAAAGTGTTCGAGGGCAAACTGGGGCAGCAAAAGGTTTTCTGTTTGCGCATCTCGTGCCACACTGCTTACCTCTACCAGCTAGGTTCATTATGCTGTGGCGGAACGCGAAATTACCATCAAGTCGTATATATTCTATTTTACTTACAATGTTTCATGTTTTCTGTTTCCTATAAATTCAGCATTACTTGGACGGAGTAAAATGTAGCAGAATCTTTCAAAAACTAATTTATGTTACTACTAGTACTCATGCCGCTGAATATTATTGTGAATTTGATTCAAACTAGTTTCTGTACATTTTGGATTGTGTAAAAGTTTATTTTGAAATTATTGTAAAATCAAGTTCAAGTTAGTTCAACTGTCTTGTAATCATTTCACTATCGTTGCTTTAAGTGTGCAAACACGTTGGCTACCGATGTTAAACGATGTCTGCGAGGAAACAGAAGAGGATTCCACGTTTACGCCATAAATCGTGTTACGCAAAACTATGATTCCCGTAAAAATAAACAAACAAGCACAGTTTAAGCGTTTCAAGCGTTTCTTCCATTGCACCATTCAGTTTGCTTCTCCTCGTCTTCCCTACTCTCCTTCTCTTTTTTACCCATTTTACCCAAACAGAAACGCTCCTCCCCTTTTTCGAGACGCTTTACCTACCTAGTAGCGCCATCTGTTGCTCGGGAACTAAAATGAAAATCACTAACGGTGACGTCATTACAGTGCGAAGGAAAATGTTCAAAGCGTGATTATAGATTGTGTAAACAACGTCATATAAAATATTCTTAAGGACTGAAGGACATAAGACACAGAATTACACGTGCTTTTCCAACTGCGTACACAACGTGAATTCCCCTTTTTATTCTCTTTTTCTGACAGCTCGGCCGGGTTGCCAAGATTTTACATTTGTACAAGGCTTGGACATTATTCGGTTGACAGTTGATGTATGAGGTTGACGTTTATGATCCACATTCGCCTACAGCTCGGCCATCCTGAACATTTAATTGCCCTCAATTTAAGCCTAGCCTAGTTCTTAAACTAATCTAAGGTAAATGTTGCCGTTAATCATCATTAGCCTAAACACGCAAGCATGGTTCTATCCATTTCTTTAGTTTATTCGCTTCTAACACACCATCGTATGGCATTTGAGTTACCTGACAACCATCTATATCTCTGATAACGTACCGATCGCTTGGTAATACTTTATGAATGACATATGGCCCTTTATATTTTGGAATCAGTTTTTTGTTAGTGTTCGTGGTAGTGTCAACGTTACGTATAACTACAAAATCACCTTTTTGGAATTTGGTAGCAGGTTTATGATTTTTATTGAAGTAATTTTCGTTTATCTGCTGTGATCGTTTTATATTTTCTGAAGCTTTATGACGGATCTCGATCAGTGGTCGATTTACATTTAGAATATTCTTTTCATCCAGAAATTCCTCCAATTCATCCACTTCGCAACTTCGCTGTTCGATGCCAAAAAGAAGAATAGAAGGAGTAAAGTTTGTAGACGCATGTTTAGTGTTGTTCAAAGCATATTCTGCTGATCGTAATTGAGAACTCCAATCGCTATGATCATGAAAGTCCGAGAGCTTACTAAGCATAGGACGAAGAACGCGATTGACTCTTTCAACCTGCCCATTAGCTTGGGGGGAACTTGTGGCATTTAAGATGTGTTGAATACCATTATGTTCGAGGAAATTTTCAAATTGGTTAGAAGTGAAACACGTAGCACGATCGGTAATGATTCGCTTTGGGCGGCTATAGTATGACATGTATTGGTTGAGGATATTACAGACCTCTTGGGCATTTGTTGAGGGCGGATTTGCTCGTACCGTTTCAATAGTCGCTTCAAATCAGTTAAAGAACGAGCAGCGAATCGAATAGATGCTGTGTTGATAGGATCATTGATTCCATCGATGATGATATTTACCAGATCTTCTTCTGGTACTGGAGTTCCCCATGCTAAGGCTTGCATATCTAGAACGTACCGTGTGATGGACTCGTTTCTTCCAAGTTGTCGTGATCTGAGCTGCTTGTATACATTTTCAAGCGATTTGGTTTCGCTGAAAGTTTCTATCAAACTATCTTTCAATTCATGATAGGCTGTAAAATCTAGTGATTTTGCAAATTTTGCAGCCGTACCAGTGAGCAATCGACGAGTATAGTGGAGCTTCATTGTATTATCCATATTGTATGGGAGAAACGCACGTTCCAGTTCCTTGAACCAACGCTCGATGTGATCATTATTGTCACCGCTAAATTTATCGACAATTTCATCAAAATTGAATATCGGTGGTTGTGGCCCCGGGAAAGGAACGGTTGGAGCTTCTAAGGCTGTAATTCGTTGTTTGAGCTCAAGAATTTCAAGCTTTTTTTTTAGCATTTCAATCTCATCGTTTAAATTGGGTGTGTCGCTTTGCGGATTTCCAGCTATAGTTGAATCATGCGTAGCGGTATTGTGTTCATTGCGCAAAATGGCGGTTACGTCGTTCTCAGCATGCGTCATGGTGGTGGCATTGTTCTCACTAACATGTGTCTCGCTTTGTAGAGCAAGTGCAGTTTCTTCCTTAGGCTTTCCACTAACCGATGGAACATCATATGGATTGTTCATATTTTGTACGCTTTCGAAGGTAGTTTCGTACATCTTACGTATTTGCGCAATGGTGGCATTCGGCGACACAGGAACATTAGCGCATTCCAGGGCGCACAGCATTTGGTCTTTTGTCAACATTCTGACCGACACGCTAAACAACACACGCTTGACAACGCTATTAATTTTCACTCTATAATTTGTCGTATCCCACTTCTGAGATGTAAACAACGTCATATAAAATATTCTTAAGGACTGAAGGACATAAGACACAGAATTACACGTGCTTTTCCAACTGCGTACACAACGTGAATTCCCCTTTTTATTCTCTTTTTCTGACAGCTCGGCCGGGTTGCCAAGATTTTACATTTGTACAAGGCTTGGACATTATTCGGTTGACAGTTGATGTATGAGGTTGACGTTTATGATCCACATTCGCCTACAATTGGAAACTTTTGCTTTAGTCCATGATTAGTTATCATTACGGTTGGATGGCTACTAGCATGAAGTATTGATGTTGTATTATTTGAGATACCAAATGAAGTTATTCAATTGAATTGAGATTTCAATAAGTTATTGAATTGAAAGACCCAAATTATGGTATCCGAACAAATCTTCCCCAACTGTTATCCTTGAAATGTCATGGACAAAAACTACATCAATTGCCCAAATTGCCTTCCAATTATAATTGCTACTCACCCACACAACCACCCACACACACACACACACATCGTTAGCAAAAGTAGACGCGGCAGGGACGATTCTGATCGTTAAATCAAAACGGGAGGAAACACGGTCGCGTTCTTAATTAACAGAGCTTGGGGTGAACCCCGCTTGGGCTCAACAATAACAACAGCAACAACACATACCGCCACATTTGTCATTTACGCGGAACGCAAAGAGTGTACTTTCGCGACTGCTCGCTACTAAACTCGCGGGCAGATTCTAAAACCTACCACATCCTATAGAGAAAAACATATTTTCATAAGCACTTAGAGCTGTTAACATTATTTATGCTTGTGCTGTTCTCCCTTCTACACGACCCTGCTTGACTGCTGCTCTTGCCATTCTCACCCGAGCTAGAAGATAATTAAATTTTGGCATTCAATTTAGCCAAACCTCGACCCGAACATCAGCGTACGCGATTATCCGCCAACGACACTATCGACACTGGCTTCGATACAATCCCGCCAATCGCTGCCCTCCGTGGATAAAGTAGCCTACAGCCCTAGCAGCACGAGTAAATGTGCATGAAATTCGCGACCAAACCGCGAAAGGTCGCGCAAAATTATCGGAAACGCTCCTATCATGAACGTTTGGGGCGTGAAAAAGTCGTCATTTCGCTCGTGGTGGGTCGTTTTTCAAGTGATCTATTGTTCCATCTCGCACTGAACAGGGCTAGATCAGCAGGCCACAAACGACAACGACGGCAACGACGAAGCGTGTAGCAGTTTAATTAGTTCAATTGGTGTGGCGATTAAGACCGTCAGCCAGTATCGATTAAATGATTTACGACAACGGAAGGGTAGCAGAACGTATTATTATATTTTATAGAACATATTTTATATTATAACATAAATTATAAGACACGCTAATTGCAATTTCAAAACGAATACTGTTGCTCACCAGTAAGAATCATTTAGCTCGATTCGCTTCCCGAGAATTGCTCGTTTCCTACCAACATCAATCGCATGTTTACCGACCACAAAAATCAATTGCTTCTAGCGCAATGCCGATAGCCCGACCGTGTCCATGGCCCGATGACAAGGCATAAAACGTGTCAACTTCATCCAGCTACCAACTGCAACTAACATCCAACAAATAACAGTGTCGCGCTTGCATCATCAGTTGTCGTTAAGGTGGAAAAATCGGCCAACTTCTCTGCACCACTTTTACCAACGCTCAACGATCCACCCTAATCTCGCTACCCAACGCAGCACACCAAGATGACACGAATGTCAGCGCCACGTGACTATAGGACGAATTGACGTATTTATAAACATGCTTTTGGGTTGCCCGCATCGTCCATTCCAATTCCATTTTAATTTCGATGCCCAATTTCGCATAACTTCGTGTCATCCTTTTTGACGGAATTATGAACGCGCCCGAGATGAGAAGTGACGTCGAGTGAATGCACTGTAAGGGCGGAGGGTGAGAATTAAGGAAAACAGCTCAACATCGGGAAGAAAAAACAATGCCAAACCCATCTATCACGTTGCTATCGGCAGGTTGGCATATTTGAGGCATTCCTTCCGTAGTTCCTAGCCATTGCATAATCCACCTTGCCGTGCGTTTGCTGCCGTACGCACAAGATTATCAAACCACCCTTCTCTCGCTCTAGAAAGACGATTGACCTCTTCAATGTGAACTGGAAGTCGGGTTTGATTTGCTCGACGTATTCATTAGTGTCATGATCTGCTTTTTATCGTAAAGTGACTCCTCACCCAAGCATTAGCCCTCCGAAGCCAATGTGTACATATGTACGTGCGCTCGCACATCCGTACGCGACACGTGTAGCGACTTAACTATCGAGAAATTAGACATTGCTGCCCCTGCTAGTCCTTTCATTTCCCCTTGGCATTTCCTGCACCCGAATCCAGCAGTGATGATTGTGTGATTGTACGGCCACACGACATCATTCTCAAATTGACTTCAACGCCTGCTTAAAATAACATTGCCGAAGCCAGCGATGTCTAGAACACGATCAAATAGTGACGTTCACAGATGTCAAAAGTTCGACCCTGTCATGAATACATGCAAAAATGCAATCATACAAAGTTGCAGATAACCCATCATATTGATTGATGAGAACTTGAGTAGTATATGTGTAGGTCACATACAATTTCAATTATCTTGCATCCTGCAGCAGACTGATACAAATTAGACACTTTGACTTTGACCAACTAATTAATTTCCTTTTAACTTTCAAGACCATCATGTTTTTTATTCTGAGTCAACGCTTCAAAAAACTCCAACAAATTTGCTTCCGTGATTGCAACCTGCAACGGGCAAAATTGCAACGTGCCAGAAGCTAGAATTTGGAAATTTAGATTTAATATTTTATAACTGACATCGAGTTTGACTTGGTTTAGTATTAAACTAATATTTTCTCAACAAGGTCCATGGCTAACAATAAACGGAAATAACTGCAAACAATCGCTACAATGAAATAAATAGCTCAACCATCTATCATTTTTGTTCTAAGAACATCCCGAAGAAATAGTCTCACAGACCTATTACCATAATTATGCTAACTAGCTGGACTTTGCCGATGCCTCACCCTTCGGTAATAAAACTATCTACTAAGGCATTGGTCAGTGTTGCTGAATGTATGTATGAATGTATGAATTTGCAATGCAATGCAATGACAGCTAGCGCAACTTCATTGCTGACCAAATTCCAAACAATTTGGTTTTTTCCATCAACATTTTCTATTTGGGCATGGTTGTGGGGCGTATAAAATAACAGGAGCAGTGACATATCGCTTAGGTGATCTATCAATATTGCTGGCAACATTTAAGTTTATTTCAAATTAAATAAATAAATAACATTTAAGTTTAACATTGCATACCTTCAAAAAATAGTATTAACAGCTCCAAGTTTTTTTATTACCTATTTGCTTAATAAAGCGTTTAAAAAACTTTTATTGTTTTGCTCAATTTTGATACAAAAAATCAAATAGTTATATGAAATTTGTCACAGTTTGTTTAACAGAAATTTGTGAAATTTGTTTAACAGTTAGTTTACAGTCATTAGAGCCATCTCAATTGGTCATTTCCCTAAAAAAATAGTGGAAAAATGCTTTGTGGCAATCTTACCTGTATGTCATTCTTAAGGTCGCTTTAGAACTCGCGTGAAATTTAAACGTTAAATTTTGGTTTTTTGCTATATTTTATTTTTTCACTATATTGTATAGTCGAAATAGATTTGTAATTGAATATTCTTTCCAAATTCCACTAATTAAATATCACCAATTAATTTATTTATTGTTTTGGTAAGGTAGTTTTTTATATTAAATTAAATATTTAGTTATAATCCTCTAGGAAATGGGTAAATTTTTTTAATTCTTCAATTATTTTATCACGTCAGTTATTATCAACCTGACAAAACCTTTTTTTTTTCATCCAATCACGTATCAAATCAGAAGAGCTATCATAAAAAAGTTATCTAATATTTAAAAAAAACAGCATGGTAAAAAGTCTGACACAGGCTGTAATCTCTGCTTTCTACCATACACCTTCAAATGAGTCAATAATTGTAAGAAATGTAGTGCTTACGATTCCGTCCTAAAAAAAGATAAATTCCACATAAAGGACAAATATGAAAATATAATAGACCGATAGCAAAACAGAACGTGCTGAAATAGCTTTTTTTAAATAAATTATATTCAAGGGATTTTTTAACATAAGTGTTAGGTACTTTGTGTTGCTGCGCTTCGCTGATTCTTCGTATCATATAATATAATATAAAACATATCATATAAAAATAAGGTAATAAATTGTTTAAGCAAACAATAAAACAAGTTTAGAAAATGAAAACAGCGAAAGCAAGACAATTTTGCACTTTCGATTTTCAATCGCTACGACCCTTTCGAAGCGAGTCGCCCAGTGAATTGCTTCTGAAAGGTAAAGCGGGGATCGCGAAAATTGCTACCGTTGTTATCTGACAGTAACAAACGGAGCAACATCTTTATATTGTAAGCCGTCAACCTTTTCCGCTAAGAAGTGCCAACCGTTAAGTGGTGCGATACTTGCATACCGTCCCCGCCACGATAAAACCGAAAACCCTTCCAAGTTCCCCCGTCAACTCTGGAAATCTAGCACGCGCTCGCTCGCTTGCTCACTCACTCGTTCGAACAGTCACACGGGACAGGCTGGGAAAAGTTTTAAGCACCATTTGAGTAGCTGCAGCATATGGTTAAATTTAAATTAAAATCACAATAATACCAACTGACACCCCACATAACAAATTAGCGAATCGAAAGACTCGCTTGTTTACAGCACAGCGCAACGAATACACGAACAGCGACAGCGACGACTAGACCCCGCTTTTTGCTTTCGCTAGGGACCGGGCCTGCGGCAGGCAGGAGAATCGACTTACTTAACGCGTCTAGGTGCCGCTAGGTGTTGATGCTTCCTTCCCGGCGGAAGTTGCTTGCGACCCCCTGCACACGCTGTTAGCGCTTTTTAGCGCGCGCGACAAGGTGGCGCAGTTTGCGTGCAAATCGCTGCCGTACCAAATTGGCTGCTCGTCCACGGTGCACACCCGCGACGGCGAGGTGGCGGTGGCTTGGGGTAATATTTATAAAATTTAATTCGATTTCGTTGTACACTTCAACCCTTTCGGTTTCCTTTTCGCTCGTTCCATTTCGTCTCTACCTTCTTTCCGCAGCACGCGACCACTACCGATCGCTATTAAACAGGGCGCAAGCAAGAATCGCGCGGCAAGGAGCAATGTCGCGACGAAATTCAAAGTTATAAAAGACACTTGTTTCCAGCGTTAAACAAGAAAACGATACAAGCACTAATACCTCCACCACCCGGTGTCGGGCACAAGATCTGTCCTATGTGTTTGTGCAAGAACAACAACTCCGAATCCTGCTTAGACTAGGGGCGAAGTGGCCGCGAATGTGTTACCACTGCCACCGTTCGACACTGGCGACCGAGGGTGTAAATTTGAAAATTCTACCAACAGCATCCTCCTCCACACCGGGCACAACAACTCTTTCATCGTTACCCCTTTCCCCTAATCGATCATCCTCACCGTCCACGCACCTTACCGTCGCGAATCTTAAGGACGCCTTGACTACAACTGAAACAAGCACACGATTTTTGCAGCTGACAAAAATGGATCGAAATATCATGGAATACAATTCCCTTTGCAGCAAAAAAGAAATACTAAACACACTCCAACACGTCTTGGCCGACGACCGAATTCGGCGCATTATTGTATGATGGCGAAGAAATTGAAAACCAGCAACCGGCTTGCTTGTAATATGTTTGCTGATACTGTTTTGGCAAAGTGTTCAATATTGCGCCAGCCGGTGACAACGACAACGATGACAACGTGCCAATCGGCTGGCGGGTGGTGAATGATTTCTAGCCAAACGTACTAGATGGTGCTGGCAAGCGGTCGTAAAGGGTTTTGAAAATTCTATTACATATAACGACGGCTATCAAACGCATACATACACACAAACATTTGATTCGAATGCAGGTTTGCTTACAAGCGACCCATGTTGCTAAAGCGAATGCAATGAAATTGAAATTTTCACCGGTGAAAGTATGCCACAGAGCTATAAACATGCTGGCCATAAAATTGACATCTGTTGATGCTGTTAGGTTTAGCATGGATGGAGCTTTCATTAATAATATTGATAGAAAAACAACACTTACTGGAACTGGTGCATTTAAAACAAGGCATTTTCCACTTTTTTTAGCACTCTATGCATGTTGTGCTACTTTGATTATAAGTCAGATTGTCAGATTGAATTAACTAACCAACTCTTCGCCCAGTCAACTTTGTGTACTATGAGGAAAATTTAGATTTTATTCTATACTAGCTGATGTACCCGGTTTCACACGGGATAGCATTAATTTCTCTTTTAATAAAAAAATAAATAGAAAAATATTCACCCCAAGGAGATAAAAAACTATTCCAAAAATGTTATTGCAAAGCATCGTTTGTTCTTATCTGGCGTAGTAACCGTAGATGGGCAGGATCGGCCGTAGCTACTCATTTTTCTGGATTTCAAATAGTCTATTGGTTTACCCGTATAGCAGGATAAACAGTCTTGAGTATCAGGGACTCGATCCATCCAAGATTCGAGCCTACGACAGGCATTCTTTTGATGAAATATTTCAAGATGTACCATTTTTTAGCGTGTATAACGACCCCTCTGATGATTTTTTTTTCTAAGATTTTTTTTACATTCAATTTTACAAAATTCAGAACCATGTTTGTCCATGTCTCCAATTTTTTAGCTTACAGAATTTTCCAGGGGTTCTCATAGTTGTGAGACACTTCCTTGACTTTTCTTATGGGAAGTGAATTTGATATGATGGAAATTGGACACACAGCATATAGCACCCTTTTTGGACAAGCTCTTCGGAAATTTTTAATTGGATTTGTACAAAAAGTGCACTATAGCGCTCAATTCCTATTACATTAAGTTGATCACGAAAGAAAGAGTCAATAAAGTGTCCCACAGCTATGAGAACTCCTTAAAAACCCTGCAACGTGCCCATCTTTACATATCTTCCCTTACTAGAATAAGCAAGGTGTTGCTAAATAAATAAGGAAAAAGAAAGAGGTTTGGAAACTGAGAACCTCTTGAGCTCATTGGTTCTTTAAATAGATGATTCATAAAAAGTTCTTAAAAGCAACCACTTAAGCATGACGTCAAATACTAAAGCTCAAAAAATACCACTAGAATCCTAAGGTGAACTGATAGCCTTTCATTCGCTTGTACTTGCAGCTTAACAAAACAAATTTGGTATGAAGCAAATTGCAGACTTCTTTTGGCTCAACAACCGTTGTCGGTCAAGGCCTGCCTGTACCACTTATGGGCTTGGCTTTCAGTGACTTATTGATTTCCTCCCATGGAAGGAGAGTCAGTGCTACGTATGGCGACACGGTCCATTCCGGGCTTGAACCCATGACGGGCATGTTGTTAAGTCGTACGAGTTGACGACCGTACCACGAGACCGGCTGATTTTAAAATTATTCTAATATAATAGCTTAAATTAAACATGTGTTTGAAAACAAATTTTTATTCAAAACTGCTATAGGAGTTAAGAATATTATAAAAATCTTCGAGGTTATGAAAGACAAAGATATTCATGAAAGCAGCTGTCCCAAGGACCGTACAATGAAGGTTACATCAGAGGTCGTACCCTAGAATTACAACTACCTATAAATGAGAGACAAAAGCCCCGTTTTTTTGTCTTCAAGTTAATGTAACATTAGTTAACAAAACTAAATGAAACTAGTCTATGAGTTGGAACAAATCAGATTGTCAAATAAAAATGAAACTCAAATTTGTTTTCTGTAGTTGATAACTAGAACCCAATAGTAAAATTTAAAAAATTTAAAAGATAGGTTTATTTACCTATTGTTAGACAGAGGTGGCAATCTTTTGGATTGATATAAAATGACTAGATTCATTTGAAATTTAAAAACATACCGAAGTTATCGTGTCGAGTCGCTTCTATTGCGAGGTTGATTTTTACGAAAATATCCATTACATATGTAGTTCACGCATGCTTAAAATTAAACCTAACACTAACGCAATACTACTTAACACTTTAACTAATAAACTATACTAATACTAATAAGATATTTACGATGTAGTAACTTCGATATTAGTCTTTTTTTCTTCAACCTATTGCCTTCTGGCTGAATGATTACGGACATTAATATTAACCGAAGTACTTAAACTCAGAGTCATAACCATAGCAAAATAATAACGATGTACAATTCATAAAAACGCAAGGCATGATGGAATTTGCACGATTAGTCTAAAATTTAATAAACTAAATAATAATAATAAAAATAATAATAATAATAAAATAGTTCATTAATTATGTCACTACTGTGCTTTACTTTATGTTTAAATCCAAGAAAAAATAAAATGTAGAACAATTTAAAACTACGTTCAATGCTCTTCTTCTTCTTCTTTGGCTCAACAACCGATGACGGTCAAGGCCTGCCAACCCACTTGTGGGGTTGGCTTTCAGTGACTTATTGATTTCCCCCCATAGCAGGATAGTCAGTCCTACGTATGGCGGCACGGTCTATTCGGGGCTTGAACCCATGACGGGCATGTTGTTAAGTCGTACGAGTTGACGACTGTACCATGAGACCGGCTAAATGCTCTACAGCACGTTCAATGCTCTACAGCAGGGGTATCCAAACAGTTCCATTCGCGGGTCGCATATAACGGTGTTGAGGGCAATTGTTATTTTAATTCTTTTTGCTAATGCAAACGTTTAAATCTCGTTTTTATAAGAAAATACTAACAAAATATCCAAAATTTGTATAGCTTGGTCTACGTCTCGAAAAAGCAATAAATACATGTTTTTAAATAGTCACCATAATTAACTGTTTATTTAAACCTTTACTAAGTCATGGCAGGCCGCATAATAGGCTATTGAGGGCCCGTTATGTGGCCCACTATCATGACAACTTCACTTTGTAAGCAAGGAACAAATTTTCAAATAATAAATTTCTTATACATACTATTTTGTAAATTAAACAAAATAATCATTTTCTTCTCGCTGTTGACCACCGGCTCTAGAGTAGAATAAATCATGCTCGTCACAAATTAGTCGTCCTACCCATTTTCATTGCATTACATGGCACGTTTGGATTTACATATAATCCAGGTGCAGCAACAATACCCACCAACATCGTCAAGAGCCATCATCCCTTCCTGTCCCATCGTCCCCGACAATCCTTATTTCAACACGGAAGTAAAATCCAACCCATCAGCAGACACAAAAAAAGGATCTCGCAGCAACCGACAGTCCCGTGATCGTGAGGGTGGCCCTCAGCGGTAAGCGTACACAACGCAACAAAACAAAAGGCATAATATACAAACGGCATTAATGAAGTGTAAAATGTGTTTATCTCTGAATCGCCATCAATCCAATTTAGAAAATATTTTAATTGAAAACCCTCTTGCGCGTTTTCCCTCTTTTGTCTTTTTTTGTGTTGTTCCTGCTGTACCTTTGAATCATTTTGCTTCTACGTCGCTTCTACGTATTTTCGCAATACACATTTAACGATTCCCGAACAGCAACACCCATTAGTCAGACCTCAGTGTTGGTGTGCGTTTGTGTGTGAGCCTCAAGGGACAACCGTCCGCAAGCTGACGACAATGTCGAAGAACATCTAACGAGAGGCACACAAACAAATACGGTGTGAGAGAGCAAAGGCTTTGTAACCGAAATCAGCAGCGGACGGCTTCGCTGCTACTTCCGCTAAAAGAGCAGCGCTGCAAGGCATTTACACACTGTCTGAGAAGAGTGTCTGACCCCGAAACACTTGCTGGGGAAGCAGAATTCATGCTGCACTCTCAGTATGTAAAGGCAGAACGTGCACGGTGTGCAATCTACTCACACAATCTCAAATATCCACACCGCGTAAAGATGGCATAATTACAAGTGCCATTTCACAAGCGCCATCAACTTCCGGTGACCAAAAGCGACCCACGTTTTTAACTGACACTGTGCCGGCGGGGATCCACCGTAAGTTGTAATAAAAATCACGCCACCACACACACACACACCCTCATCATCTCCGGTGTTCCGGAGCGTCGCTCGCCCGTGGAAAGGTCGCCGATTTATCTGCAACACCCTCGCGGATGATAAATGGGCAAAACAGGCACATACCATGACAAATTTGCTCCAGGGTCCTACTCAACAACAACATCAGCTACTACAACAACAGCAACAACAACCACATCAACGATGACGACGGCAGCCGAACGAGAGCGCACATAAAAGAGGGAAACGGGAAAACCCTTCAATCTGGCGGTGGTTGTGCCCTTGCCAACCCTTCCCGTATCCATGCTTTTCACACTCAACCTTATCCGGATCGGCGCGAACACACAAAAACCTCGGGTGCCAAACGAGGAAATTGAGCTAATTTTAATTTTATTTATATAAATTAATCCAAAAATCATTCATTAAAAATCTCCCCGTATTCTTTTTTTCCAACCTCCGGGGGACGTCCCGCACGACACACACCAACACAAAGGGTTCCGCTGCGGAAGGGGAACTCCTTTGGCATTGCCTTTTCCGGTTTCCCTGTCGCCTTGTATCGTCGTCGTTCGTTCCTCTTGATGGGAAGAAGAGACGGTGTTTTTGGTTTATACTCCTTCTTTCTCTATCACTCGCGATATGGAAAACCTTTTGTTACCACTGCGCTACATGCGCTTATTGCGGGCGAAAACTCCGGAAATATATCCCTCATACAAACACGCACACACGCTGACACATACACCCACCCACACGTGCTCTCAAGATGGAAAACGACGTTCGACGGTTGGGATAATGTTTTTCCCTTTTATTTTTTGCCATGCTTCAGCTATTTGCTACAGAATTCATCATCCACTGGCTGGGCTGAGATGCACTTACAACCGTTATTGGGCATGTGTAGGTGGAAGGTAAATAACATAAATCCAATGACAAATTGTGAGAAACAAGCATATCACATACTTTTTAATAACAACATAACTTAATATATTATAAACGAAAGAGTACTTGTGGGTCGAGTAAAAATTGATTTGGATGTTGGATGGATGTATTTGTAAATGAATAGAATATTGCTTAGGTAAACGTTTAGAACCTGTTAAGCAATCAACGAACCCGAAGTAGACGACGTTGTTTGTTATTTAAACAACATTACATATCAAAAATGTTACATTACATAACCAAACCGTGGTTTGGCCTCGTTACATTAAGTGGCCGTATTTTGAAAGATTACGGTATCTTCTGTATTCAATGTTAATCATCAGGATAAATTTAAATCTACATTTTTAATATAGATAAAGCGTTCCTATTGATTGTAAATTGTCCAAATAAGCCGGCATGTCCGCGTAGGACGTTACACCGAGTAGTAGAAGAAGTTCTTGATATGCAAAATACCGTCATCAAGCTACCGTCAGAGGTATGCAATTGTGCTTGATATAGCGGCTAAATACGTTTTCTAAAACAAATTCTACATCAGGTGTCTCCAAACTATAGCTGCAGACCGCATGCGCCTATGGAGAGCCCATATTGTCCCACGATTATTTTATAAAGATTAAAATAAATAACTTATCGATTTGACTATTTCAACCAAATTCATAGTTTTTCCTTTCTCCAGAAGAATCAAGATTAATAATTGAAAGCTTTAGACATTGTATACATCTTATCTGTATTTACATAAAAAAGGACTGTTAAACGTTCACCTACTAGCTAAAGTAAACGACAAAATGATCCTCAACAACGTTATTTGTGAAGCGATGAGACCCAAATATTTGGAGACGCCTGGACTGGGTTTTAGATAACTGTTTCAATGTGCGAACCTCCCTTACTAGATTGTTTTCATTTATAAACAGAAACACATGCTACGTTCATTTCGTTTCAAACCAATTTCACTAATAATTTTGAATGTCTGCCTTAGCCCCTGATGGACTTGGCTCACAGTGATTTTATTGGTGCTCTCATAGCAAGATACTCTGTCTTCCGTTTGGAAGGCTCGTTACATACGATGGTTGAATCTACGACACGACTGCTTACGTCTTGATCGACTTTAATTTGAACGAATATATTACTTTACTAACTTTTACAGACCTGAGCGCTTTTGCATAAACATATTTATTTTTACACAATTTTCGTACTGATTATAACAGCAGTCATATATGTCATGTGAATATTTTAGAAACAGCATAATTGTTGAAAGATATTAAGCAATGCCATTGCTTCAAATTCTAAGCAAGATTCAAATTCTAGATTCGTATTGTTATATTACTGTTACTAAAATTATTTTTTTCAATAAAGATTCCACAGTTGTGGATCGGCAATATGGTGCTTGAAAGTGTTTTAAAGTTCAAAACAACAAAGAGGAATATCGCTTATCAAAGAACCTCTCCCCTCATGCTGCAAAATTTATTGATGATATTCTGGGGATGGTACAAAAGTCTTAACAGTTGAAAAATTATCGAGACAAACACTCACTCTGTTTCGATAGCTCTTATTTCAATGAGTTCTTTATTGCTACTAAAATTTCATAGGTTTCAATTTTTGCTCTTTAATGTTTCTACACAGCCGAAGTTCTTCTCTCCACAGCCGAAGCTCACCTCTCCACAGTTCATTCTCTATTCTAGAAACTCTCCAAATTCCCGATTATGCGTAACATTCCGGCCACCAAAAACGTATGTTTTTAATTATTGTTTGTTACTGGCAAAATGGCAATCTTCGTAACAGGTCTCTGGACCTCCTTTCTATTCGCAAACCTCACAGTTACAACTCGTATAACGTTATCAGCTCCTGGATGAATTTGACTTATTCGTGCTAAAGGCCATTTACAAATTGGTACATTTTCCTCCTTGACTATCACTAACCTTCCCACTTCAATCTCACATGCAGAATTATTCCATTTTGTTCGCTTTTGTAAAGAATGCAAATACTCTTGATGCCATCTACGCCATATCATTTGTACATATCGCTGAACTTGTCTCCAATGATCTAACCGATTAGACGGGATATCTGTTACATCGACCTGAGGTACGCACTGTAGATTGGTTCCCACGAGAAAATGTCCAGGGGTCAAAGCTTCCAGGTCATTTGGATCGTTGCTGGCGGGTACCAACGGCCTAGAGTTTAAACAAGCCTCGATCTCTGCCATTAGAGTTGACATGTCTTCAAACGTCAACTCACCATTCCCTAAGACGCGAATCATATGATGCTTCATGGATTTTACGGCGGCCTCCCACAGTCCTCCGAAGTGTGGTGCTCCAGGAGGGATGAAAGACCATTTGATACCTTGGTCCGCGCACCATCTAATTGTCTTCTCCCGATGTTCATCCGAGTTTAGCAGTTTGTAGACTTCCTGCAGCTGGCTACACGCGCCCTTGAAATTCGTACCATTGTCCGAATGTAGCTCAGCGACTAGTCCTCTTCTGGCAACGAAACGTCTCAAGGCGGCTAAAAATGCAAGAGATGTTAAATCTGATGCCAACTCAATGTGGACAGCCTTGGTTACAAAACAGACGAACAAACAAATATAACCCTTTTTCGATGCTGCACGCCGATGTGTTCCCTTCATCATAATAGGCCCCGCGTAATCAACTCCACTGATGGAAAACGGTCTTGCTTGCCTAACTCGCTGTAGAGGAAGATCCGCCATTGGTTGCTGCAATAGTCTTGGTTTGCATCGTGTGCATCGTATACAATTATGGATGATACTCTTAACGACATTTCGACCGCCTACTATCCAATACTTCTGCTGAATAGTGTTTATCATGATTTGAGCTCCTCCATGCATTAGCGTCTTGTGATAGTAGGTAGCAATTAGTATAGCAATGCGGTGTTTTCCTGGCACTAAAATTGGATGTTTATGCTCCTCATCTATGTCTGAATTGCACAACCGACCTCCAACTCGAATAAGACCATCGTCCTTGCAGATTGGACTCAACAATTTCAACGGTGATGAATGACTAATAGGTCTCCCCTGCTTCAGCGATTCGATTTCCTTAGCATAAAATTCTCTTTGCACCAAGCGCATTACGATCTTCTCCGCTCGTTGTACCGATTCTATCTCATTAGTTCCTGTGTTGTGCGCATCGCCCTTTCGTTCATCAAATAATTTGTAGACGTAGGATACTACTCGCTTCAATTCATCAAAAGTATCACTAGCCTCGCAAGCACGATTGATGAACGACTCCACATTTACCGTACTAGTTAGTGCGCATGTAATGCGCTCTTCTTCAACGACCTTAACATCCTCGGCATTTGAAATTTTATAAGTTGGCCAAGCAGTTTGGTCCATTTGCAGCCAATCTGGTCCACTCCACCAAAGATCATCTTTGATTATTTCGGTTGGAAATCTTCCTCTTGACACTGCGTCAGCGGGATTGTGTACACCAGGAACATGTCGCCATTCGATACCTTGAGTTGTGCATTGAATTTGCGATACTCTGTTTGCCACAAAAGTTTTCCATCGATTGGGAGAAGATTTCAACCAATATAACACAGTAGTAGAATCGGTCCAGCAGTATGTTTGTACTTCCATGTTGATCGATTTTCTCACTTTAGTTATCAGTTTGCTAAGCAAATGAGCAGCGCACAGTTCGAGTCTTGCTATGGTGTGCTTCTTAGACAATGGTGCCACCTTTGATTTGGACACAAATAGCCGTGACGACATTGTCCCGGCTGAATCAATACTTCGAACATATACACATGCACCGTAGCCGCTTTCTGAAGCATCGCCGAACCCATGAAGTTGAATGGTATCTGGATGAGCAATAGCAACCAGCCTCGGAACGCTGATCTCCTTTAGATGAACAAGTTGTGTTTCAAATAGTTGCCATTCCTCACGCAGTTGGCGTGGAAGTTCCACGTCCCATCCATATTGCTTGTCATCTTGATCACTTAGCGTCCACAAATGCTGCATAAATTGTTTCGCTTTAGCCTTTACTGTATCGATTATACCCAGTGGATCATATATCCGAGCAACAGTACGATAAACGCTACGCCTTGTTACTACCTGCTCCCCTTCGATCTCCGGCACTCGTATACTCAGCAAATCAGATACAGGATTCCAAACAAGGCCTAAAGTTGTAACTGCGCAGTTTGAATTTGATTCATACAACAGCACTGGGTCTTGAGGTCCCTTTATGGCATCTGGTAACACTTGCGGACAATTTGACGCCCACTTTCGCAACGGAAACCCACCTCTATCTAGTAAGGATTTTGCTTCAAAACAAAGTTGTCTTGCTTCCTCTTCGGTATCTGCACCCGTGATAAGATCATCGACGTAAAAATCTTCCTTTCTTGAAGCAGCGAGCGGAAATTGCACTCGATGATCTTCGATTATGCTATTAAGTGCTCGGATGGCTAGGAACGGTGCTGCTGCAGTACCGTATGTGACGGTATTAAGCTCAAAGGTTTCAATCGGCTCATTTGGTTTAGATCTCCACAGGATTCGCTGAAATCGACGATCTTCAGGATTTATCCACACTTGCCTATACATTTTTGCCACGTCAGCTGTGACTGCAACTGCTCTTGTTCTCCATCTTATTAAAATGTTGGTAGTATCCTGTTGAATGGTAGGACCAACCTTCAAAACATCATTTAACGATAAACCATTTGATGTTTTACATGATGCATCGAATACTACCCTGCATTTTGTTGTTAGACTATCCTTTTTGAAGACAGCATGATGTGGCATGTAATAGCCCTCACTTTCGGTCGCCTGTGTGGTAACTCTACTCATGTGTCCCATTTCTTCATACTCCTTCATAAAAGCTACGTATTCTTGAAGCATTTCAGGTTCTCTAGCAAATCTTCTCTCTAGCCCAGTAAATCTCCGCAATGCAATTTTTTTTGAATCACCCAACTCTAAATTTGACTTGAATGGCAATCGCACAATTATCCTTCCAGTAGAGTCTCGTGTGCTTGTATCTATAAAATGCTTCTCGCACTCTTGTTCTTCTTGACTCCAAACTCGTTCTTCACCAACTTCTTCAATATTGAAAAAGTTCTCCAATAGATTATTTAAGGTAGCGGCTTCATCTTGAGTTGACAAGGCACAAACTAAATTCGCAGTATTAGGCTGAGATTTGTACGGACCTCCAATTATCCATCCCAACTCAGTTTCAATTAAAGTTGGATAATCATCAGCTAGTTTGATCTTTCCGCTCTTTATAATCTCTACGAATATTTCAACTCCTAGAAGCATATCAATTTGGTTTGGAGCATAAAACTCAGAATCAGCTAGGTGAATGGTGTTTGGAATATTCCAGTTACTAATGTCAATAGTTTGCGTCGGTAATTCTGATGTGATTTTGGGCAACATAAGAAACTCTGCATGCGAATGATAGTTCGATATTCTTGATCGTATGGTACCAACGACTACTCCAGTTAAATTCGTAATCGATCCTCCAATGCCACATACAGGTTCGTTGAATCTAACCCCCTTTAATCCGAGTTGTCTTGCCAATTTCTCTGTGATAAAGTTTGTTTGAGAGCCATTGTCAATTAATGCCCTGACAATACATGGTGTTTTATGAATATTATCAATATATATCAGTACGGTTGATAACAACGCCCTTTTGCGCTTAGCCTTGTATGCAGTTGCTGTTACCGAGGGAACTGGGGGAATCATTTCTTCGTTTACCATCGATATGGTTCGTTTACATAATTTGGAATGGTGTTTCCCTTTACAGTGTTTACATACGAAGTTAGATTTGCAGTATCGCACTGAATGGCCCACTCTTAAGCAGTTGAAGCAAAGCATTTGGGTTTTGACTAACTCTTCTCTATTAGCAATTGTAAGGGCTTCAAATTTTGGACAAGAGTTTACATTGTGCGATTCACCACATACTACACACCGGTTTATGTTCTGATTACTCTCATAGACTTGGATAGGAAGAGCTATGTTGCGATTGGGTTTTTGGTATAAAGGGTTTTTGGGATTGGGATTGGGCCTACCGGCCACCATGTTAACCTGATTTGTACGATGATTTATCTGTACACTAATGCGTTTTTCGAGAAACTTGATTAAATCATTATATTTATCTTCGGTGAGATCAGCAGCATGTTTTTCCCAAGCCCAAACTGTATCCTCATCTAGCTTGTACAGCAGCATATTTGTTAGTGGAATATCCCACTGGTCAACTGGTGCCTTCAATCGTTGAAGTCCCCTCACTAGCCTTATTACTTCGTTTACAACACGCTGTAGTTCGTGCACTGAATTGTTACTCATGCGCTTTAAATTGTGTATACCCAGAAAATACTCTCGTTTAATACGCTTGGTGTTATCGAATCGTTTCACTAGTGCATCCCAAGTTGTTGTATAACTATCTGCAGTAATTGGAGTATGTTCAAATTGCGTTGCTAAAGGCTCTGTCAAGGACGATAATAGGTATTGCAGCTTGGTCACTTCTGGAATATCACTTGCCTCATGTACCATTGACTCGAATCGATCTTTAAAAGACAACCATTTTGTTATATCACCATTAAATGATGGCAGATCTACTTGCGGAAGCCGTATAGATGTATTGAATGAAGATGTTTGTTGCATTTCAGAACAAGGATTTATGCGAGTGGATTCTAGATTAGGGCTCCTTGGGGGATCTTGAAGAGAAGCTTTCATCTCGTGATATTTGCAATCAAAATTCGTCGTATCATTTACTATGCCTTCTAACACTTCTTCATTTTGTATTTTTTCATATGCCTGTTCCTTCAATTCATCAAATTGTATGCGAATGTTTTCTAATGATTGCAGTCTACCTTGTTTTTCACGAGCTTTCGAGTTATCATACGTTCGCAAAAAATCGGCAATTAATTGAAGTTTCAAAATATATCACGTTTCTTAAGCTCAAAAATCTTTACAGCTGGTTCACTCATTTTGCACTTTGGGTTTGACACTCCTGATAATACGATGAACTCTCGGTCTAATACGATGGCGGATTATAAGAGGAAATGATCGTAGCTTCGCGCCACTGTAATACTCACGCACACGGTGCTGGTACTTGAAGCTTGTAGTATGATCAATCTGCACACAAACGTAGTGCCGATCTATGTGTCGTGGTTGCAGGAATATCGTGGTGGTTGCGTGGTTGCTGTAATGCGATGAAGTTGGCGCCGATCTGTGTTATACGATGAAACACTCACACACGATCAACGCGCAGGATGATGAACGTGCGGGAGGATGAATTCGCAGGAGGATGAACGCTCAGGATGATGAATGCGGGATGATGAACACAGTGGCTAAAACGGAGACTCACACAGATAACGATAGAATATGGCGTTGCAGCTGATGATATTTCACACACGTTGTAGGAGCAATGCGATGGTATTAATATCGTTGAATACACGTACAATCTTCAGCGAATACTTATCTGACTTTAACAGGTTTGATTTATCTTCTCCACTCGGCGCAGCTGGTTGAAACACCCGATAAAGCAAGATGATGAATGCGTTTGGATGAAGATTCACGAGGATAGCGATGGATGAGCCAATAAATTCACTGAAGTCTAGATCACACGTTATCCCGTGGTAGCGAGGATATCCGTATCGATTAAGCGATGAAAGTGCACAAGCGTAATTGTGGCGATGCGATACTGTCGTTGTTGGAAAGCCAGGGTACTGTACGCGCGTGATTGCGGCGGTACGTTGAAGTCTGTGTCGGTGAGACGAGGATGCTGCACACGCGTGATTGCGGCGATGTGTATGTCGATGTGTCGGTAAGGCGAAGATGCTGCACACGCGTGATTGCGGCGGTACAAGTGTCTCGTGTCGGATGGGAACTGATAATTACGCACGCGCGTGGTAGCGACGGTGCCACAGATGAGACGAATATTCTCCAATTCACGTTGAGTAGCAAATGTTAAGAGCAATAATTTTAATTTTAACTAATTCGGATATATCCGGTTCGAAGGACCAATGTTTCGATAGCTCTTATTTCAATGAGTTCTTTATTGCTACTAAAATTTCATAGGTTTCAATTTTTGCTCTTTAATGTCTCTACACAGCCGAAGTTCTTCTCTCCACAGCCGAAGCTCACCTCTCCACAGTTCATTCTCTATTCTAGAAACTCTCCAAATTCCCGTTAAACATTTTCAACCTGCTTCCCCAAGATTATGCGTAACACACTCTGTAACTATTATAATGCTTTACTATTATATTATATATACTATTATAATGCTTTACAAACCAGTAATGCCATGTGAGAAAAATTGATAAATGATTCCTTAAAAAAATCCTTGACAAGCGTGTTACTTTTAAAAATAAACAGTGTTTAACCGTCATACTCATAAAAACTACAATCTCGTTTAAATAATCGTTCCTAGGATCAAGGTTTTCAAATCGAGATGAGCTTTGTCATATAGAAGCAATGTTAGTGTTAAATAAGTGAAATATAACCTCGAGCTCGACTATATTGATTCTTCCATCAATCCAAGTTACGATAATCAAATTTGGAAGAGTTTGACGTTATGAAATGTCATGCTAAACGATATTCAGTAATTTGTATACGAATAGATTCTTCCTATCTTTCAAAATCAGGCAAATCTTTTCACGGTGTAGTGCATTCCCAAATGTACAAATATCAAAACAATAGCTTTGCCATACTTCATTTGATATATCTACAAGTTTTTAGACATCAGTACAATCTTGTAATCTTTTTTCTTTAAACAGTATTCACACACGCTCACAAAAGAATCAATTGTCGTCTTCAAATCAATTTGCCATAGCCAGCCAACGGCATGGGTAAATGTACTTACGCTGCAATTATGCGATTCCTGCGCAAAGAACCGCAAATGGCGCAACACTTCCGTACTGCCAATTTCCTTGCGCCATTAAACCACCACCAAAAAGCCGCCCATAGACAGTGTGGGACAATTTATGTATTTCCCGGTACACCCTCACAGCATTCAGTGTCCCTAGACGTTGTCAAACCATTTGAAATTAGACGTGCGGTCAAAATTTACAACAACAAACCATTATCGCCCGATAAATCATATCACACGCTGACAGGACGGGAATGAACCACTCAGCCCGCGTGCCAGATTGGTCAGGGTGGCGGGATCAGGGAACCCTTCGAAACCCTTCGGTCAGCTACTTCTTTCCGGTGTCCATTTGTTGTCCGGCCTGTACTACCGCGCTAGCGATGACGATGTTGTGTTACTGTAAAAAGCATCCCGCCACACCACTCACGCTCGTGTACGCATTTAACCGAAAACTGTTCTCCGCACTGCAAAGTGATAGCGACCAAATTGGCACCCTCCCAGCGTGAAGGGGGTGCTACAGAAGCATTTGCTCGATTTGTTTCATGAAGATTACAACAAAGGGCGCTTATGAAATGTCTAACCCAGTCAAATCCCTCCCGGTCATAGACTGGCCTCACTTTTCGAAATAGGTGACATATGAATTGATTATAAGCAATATTACTGCCATCGATCTCGGCCACAGAACATTGCAAAACATTGTCACCAAAGCGTGACCATCTTTACAGCAACCCATTGGGGAGGAACCATTTTCCATGCAAACTGTTAATGCTGTTGTCCGTGGATGCGGTGGAATGGGTGCACAGGACGGAATTAGTACTCGCGCGGGATCAACTCCCACACCAGTCCGGGACAGCTTGTCAATCCCTTTTAACCCTCTTCTGCGTTGCGATGTTCAAATTACGCGACAAGCGCATACAACATCTGTTCGCTTCTGGTATGATACTGTTTTTACAAATTCTTTTTTCCAACCCACGAACGACACACAGTAGTCAGCCAACAGAAAATATTCCCAACAGCGAGCGCTCAGATGACCCCTTCGCAAGATGATGCTATTATCCACCGAAGAAGAGAGCACAACGGTGTGCTAGGAGAAATATGACAGTTGACTGACGTGCCAAACCGTGTGCGCCGTTGCGCCAACGAGCTGTTTGGCACTGATTGTGCGAAGGATCCAAAAGTCCACTTGCTTTTACCAATGTGATACACAAACACATTCTGCACTGGATCGAACGGAGTCAATTAATACATTTTATCGAAGCTGTCTGCTGACGTAATTGACAACCGGTGCGATTTAGCTACTATGAGCTTACAACTGCTACCTAACACATGTCACTACTGCAATTCGATGGGTACGATTACCCAAGTCCAGCAGGGTCAAGTTGTTGGATAATGGTTTATCAGGTCAAGTGTGATAAGAAACTGCATATGATACCGTTGCAGGGAAGCAAACATGAGACCTTCTCATTTAAAATTACGCCTTTTGTCATTTATTGAGCGCACTATGACGCAGAAAACTTATACTGTTAAGTAGTAAATAGCACCTTATCACCTAAAATATTTCATCAAGCGTAAGAGAATATTTTGCCATCTATTTGTTTCACTCAGCATACTAAAAATACAACTTATAATTCTTTTCCAGGTCATCAACTTCCTTCCACTACCTGCCTTCATTGCAATTCCGAATTTTCGCTCGGTCAATTTGAATGCAACTATTAATTTATAACAGCTTAAAAATACAAAACCTACGCAACCCATCCCAAAAACGCAGCCCCGAAAACGTGCTGCGTGTTTTATTTATTGTTAAAACAATCACACGTTATGCTCGCTGCTCGATGGCACGAGTCTGTGCAGGAGAAACAATTATTTACTACTGTTTCATATTTGGCAATAGTTTTGTTTTACCCCAGCTCGCCTACCCCACCACAAACCTTGCGTCGAACGAGTCCAGCACGTTGGTTCGTTGCAAAGTTAGTTAGCAAAAGTGTATGAAACGCCAGTTTCCTGAGCATTGCGTGTCAGTTCGTTCGGTTCTACTTGTCTAACGACACACAAACGTGTGTGTGTGTGTGTTTTTGTACGGCCATGAAATATGCCAAACCTTTGCGAAACATTTTGTTTGGCAGGACATACAATATCATTTTGGAATTGATTTTATTCAACGAAATACAAACCCCTACGACTACCCACAGTTATAGCGTTGTTTTTACTTCTTAGTTAATCGTGGCACACGCGAAAGAAAAAAGAGCAACATATCGCAAAATAAAATTCTCCATTTTTCGGGCATGAGCCAAATAAACATGAATGGAAATTGGAAAACAACACAAAAAACGGAGTAGCTGCTAATAGAAAATTGATCCACGCCGTATTTGCTTCCATCATGCGCTTGTATGTTTGTCTTTCACCCTTTTCGCTATTTATAATTTGGCACGAAAATAATAGATCACCCCAGAAAGGGGTACCCCGCATTTGGCCAACCGGCCCCGGCACAAACACTAAGCGGAACTGTGTGGCTTGTTATGACTAATAAACGGTCACGAGCCTCCAGCATAAACACCTTGCACATGCAGGGAAAGAAAGCAAGCAACAAAAACCCCGCACACACACTCACACAAAATGCAAAAACAAGACACGGTTTAAATGCGTTTCTTCCACCCAATCGTTTCCATTTCCACCTGATAATCGTTGCACCACTTGTGCCTGTGCCCTGTGTAACACGATAATTGGCTCATATAAATCAATAAACAACATGCACCCAAAAACCCGTCGTGTTCGGCTGTCCGTCAACGGGTATGATTTTTATCAATAAAAATACATCTACCAAAACGTTCACTGCACGCCCATTGCCACCTAAACCAGGAAGCTTCGCAAAAGGATATTGGGATTATTAATTGAATGTTCCTAATCCATCAGTCAGGACGAAGGCTTGTAGATCGTCCCGTACACTTGACTCTCGTTTTATTCCACCAGGATTAACCTTAAACAACAAGCTGCCGTGTTTCGTGTCGTGTCGGGAGCTGGTGCAAAACCGACCAGGATGCCGCAGAACTATGTGCAAAACATTCAACATAAATCAAATTAAGATGGTTGGAGCGGCTGACCGAGGGTAATGCAACACTATCGGGCTGCACAACACCGCCTGGCAGTTGCAGGACAGTGGATCGCCACTACAGAACGGCCCCAATACGTTAGGTTAGGATCGTATTTCCATTCCCTGTGTGTGTGCGTAACGGAGAGTCTTTTCCGCCTGTTGTCTGCACACCTTGAACGATCGCAAAAGTTGCGTGCGATCGTCGAATACAACCAACTGCACGCACGGGCTTGTTCAATGTGCACCCGTTTCGAGTGGCTTTACGATGGCAGTGCGTGGCGAAACGGGGTGAAACGAACTTTAATTCGGCTCTGACCGGCCGAAGGGAATAAAATGTACCAAGACGACAACTTACATTTATTTAATCCTCACATTTTTTGCCCACGTTTCGGTCGTTTAATTTGAGAAAAGGTTCACGCGGCAACTAAACTCGTTCGCGAGATGGAAAAAGCAACCGTGGCCGTTTTTTTTTTCTTTCTCCGTTTTTGTTGACTTAAGGCTCACTTCTGCTCTAAATTCGCACATTTTAATTGTCACCCGTTTGCCAGCGGTCTTACCCGCACAAAACACAGGGCGATAAAACAAAACAAGCTACAGAAAAAGGCTCGCAAAAAAAACCCTTGATCACGATCGTCCAGAAAAATAACGAAACAATTATAAGCCGATGCTAATTTGCTACAACATGTGGGCCCTATAATTTCGCAAAACACCCCTAAGCTTTAGCCGAAACCGCACTTTGGCATCAACCGCGAGGGCTCAGGCGGTTAAGCGGAGAGCAAATTCTACGAGCGAGAGATCATCGCATAAAAGGTGCTTGATTATTGTAGATCTTTAAGTTGTTTATTCCAGCGCCTTCGTCGAGTGGTAGCGACGGATGCCGCAATCTTTCGAGTGCGTTCCTGTTTTTTTATAAGAAAACACCTTGTTCTTGTTTGGCAATGTGCTATTTTTGCATTTGTCTTGCTGTTTGTTCGTTGCATTTCTTTTGCCACGGCGTAGCGGCAAGATCGGTGCTTACTCCTTTTCATTATCTGAGCGGGGTTCTGTTTTATTTCGTTGTGGAACGAGCGCTGGATGAAAGGTGTACCCTGTTCACACAATGCTGTTACCATTTCGCTGCAGTTTGTCGACATTCACTCGCGAATGCGGTTCGTTGAAGACACGGGAATGTGCAATAGCCATGTGTGTAGTGTTGTTCTGTAACAGTGAACTAATAGGATGACCCTGCTGTGTAGTGAAGTTTGTTTATCATTGAATATGTAATAGTGTACTTGATATTATTATTGTACCTCATTTTAAGAGAAATTTTGTAGCAGTTGTGTTAAAAATTAAACCCCGACATTGTTCTTTCTTTCTAATATGAAGCGTAAGAAAGGTTATTATTTGGAATCAATATAAGCAATGGATGTAATAATACACTAACAAACGAATTGAAACGCATGCAAAACTGTTGTATCGTACAAAAACGTATTTTAAGTGGAAGATGAAACGTGCCACGATAATTAAAGATGGACGCTGCAACACAAATAGGAATAAAACGTGAGTTCAAAATACCAATGGTACGAGTATACACGAAACGTTCTAAGGTATTTTTTAGCTTAATTTACAAACATGCTGAATGCTTCATTTTATTATTAAATTCCAAACCTTTATAGCAGTTGATAAAGGACTGCATAAGCCACGTATGTGTTGACTGTGTTATGTAGCTAATTAATTGAGTCGATGTGTCGCGTGCTCAATGGGCTTTTTCAGCTGCATATAAATTCAAATTCTCAAGTAGATATGGATTTTATTTAACTACTTGATCTTGAATTTCCTTAAACGGTCCAAAAATGACTTATTGCTTGGAGTCAAAACCATTTTTTTAAATATGCAGAAGACTAGGAAATAACACCATAACATTATTGTCTCAAAAATTCCAAGATTATTAGAGTAAAAGAAACTTTATAAACTGTAAAAGTTATCTTATAGTACAGAAACTTATAAAACTGTGTGTTTTGTACTGTAAGATCGAATCTAGTTTTTGAATGAGTTACGGATTTCGATATGAAAATAATTCCAAGACTGTATGTAACAATTTCATGCGATCCACGCGATACGAGATATTACTCCAAATGAATATGAATTGAAGTTGTATTTTAATTTCAAATGTCTGTTGATTGTTCCATCCATTGTTCGTATAGTTTATATTGGGATACAATACCATATAGACTCCTGAACTCAATACATATTTTGCAGATATCGATCCTTTTCATATTGCTATTAAGACGAACAGAACGAAAACATAAATATAACGAATAACATTCAATCGACATTGATTATTGATATTGTATTTCTTAGGCAGGTTTTTACCTAAAATATTCGTCCTGAACAAGGTTCAAAGTCCTAAAGAAGGTCCATCTTCATTTAATTTTACAGCTGAGCTGATTAAAATACTTAGCTCCATCCAGTAGATTCTATAAATTAGAATAATTTTCCACAGGCGGAACATGGTATCACTTTTATCTGGATAAAACACCCACGAGGAAAGAAAAACTAGTTTAGCCTTAAACAAGATAGTTGCTCTGGATTGCACTGCTTAAAAATCTGCTACTCTTCTAACACTGCTACCGTTCTAACACAATCATCATGACGAATTCTAATGATTTTCATATAGAGTACAATTAGATTCCAGCTCAGTTTTTTTAAAAACAATTAAAACTTCTTGCCATTTCAGGAGATAAAATTCAGTAAACTGGCTGTAACGAAATCGTATACAAATTCCCAGAACAATGAGTAAGTTCTGTTGCAACGATCGATTAAATCCCGCACACTAACGATCCCTTCGATCATTCGGTCAACCGACAAAACACATCCCCAAAGGCAGTGCTGTGCTTTAATTGATTTAACAGTGTAACAATCAATAAAACAATTTTATTATATGTTCTCACTTTGCAACCCGTCAATTACCTTCCATCCAGCTCCGCCTACAACGTTTACCGCCATGCCCGAATATGCACTTTGCTCCATCCATTGCGGGTGTGAGTGTGTATGTGTACGTGAGTGCACAAGGGTTTTGTTTTTTTTTTAATTCCGTTATGTTATACGTTGTTAAATACTATGTTAATAAACCGGAAGTGGGTAGTAAAGTTTTTCCCCTGACCGTTTTTGTAGATTCACTTCCATTACGTTGCACGGTATGTGTATGTGTGTGTGTGTAAATTGAGTTCCCTCTTCCCTCAATTGCAAATCCCCTAACCTGCCCATTCACCCACAGGTAAGGGCAGAGCACAAAACCAGCATAACACTACCCAACACGTATGTTTTATGGTTGAAGCACCGGCATGCAAACCTTCACCCTCCACCACTACTGGTCTGTGTCGCCCCATTGGTAGTCAGTCAACCAGCCATCAGCCATGTAAAATGTGTACCGTGCACGTTTAAAAGCTTGCCCCTATACACCCCGTGCAAAGCTGGAGACCTTCATCCCTTTATGGACATACTCTATCGTACCGCCCTCACCATGCTCTATAGCCTATTGATTTCACAAATGGGGGAAAATTGAGCCCTTCAGCCATGTTGTTCTTCCATTGCACGCCACTGTTCGGCAAACATGGGGTCGGTTTTCTTTACCACGATTATACACCGCACCAAGATGCATTCCGACCATCGGACACTCTTTCAAGTATTTTCTTTTAGAATGCTCTACCTTCAGCAGTACACTCGTTTCACCATTGCGTAGTTTACAGTGGCGCCAAACGTCGTGTAATTGAGGCGGCTTTCTCGATTCTCGTCCGCCTCGTATCGCGTCGTCCAGTAGCAAGAACACCACGGAAGAACATAATTTTTAACATGCTATTTTGAGGTAAACGTAGCTAAAGTACTGCCACAGTGCACCGGAAAGTGCAGCGAAATAGAACGGGGTTGGTGCAATCGGTAGACCGATAAGAAGCCCTGCTGTAGGCTTTTAACTCTGCCCTAACAGAACTGTGTGTTTTCGTGTCATCCAGCAATGAGTGCAATTTTAGAGAGTTTTTTTTTTTGCTATCATAAAAATACATCCATGCAATTCTTGTTAGGCTGAGTTTATAATATGCAGCATGATTTATCGTATCACCAGCATTACTACCAACGGCCAACAGCAGCAGCGTCTTATGTTTCAAAAACCTCCTCAAATACCTTATTTGTACCTTTGTCCGTCGGACGTTCTCATGAAAGTCGGCAGTTATCCACAATGTAGAGCACATGCAAGCAGCCGTAAACGCTTTGCTAGAGAACACACGAGGAAACATATTTATTATCTGCAAACATGCAGGATCAAAGGGAGCCCGGTGAACAAATGGGGGTCCGGTTGAATGAAATTAAACTATTAACTAGCAGCTAACGCCCTTTTCCGGAGAACGGTCGGGACAGCTTGTGTAAAACTGGAATCGCTTTTGGTGACATCACTACCAATGCTAACCTGGCACAATCGTTCTGCTTGCTGGACTAGGACGTGAGCGAATTACCAGATTGTACCATAGCACCTTCATCGCAACATCCCCCCTATACAATAATTTTAAGCATCTTGAGTTACACCATCTTCACCGATGTCACCTCGAACATCCTTGGCCCATCATATTCCTGACCAATGTCATTGGATTCGGTATCCGTGATGGGAGAAATCTTGTACAACAGGTTGTCCTACGAACGATTCATCGTCCAGGGAGTCCCTGTAAGGATGTTCTAAGTAATGTTAGCTTCCCAGTTACAAACGCCTTGCTACTTCCGGACGACGTGTTTCAATTTGTGTAGTATAACTAATTTCACTCGCATGGCACAGTCACCCAAGATCCATGACGGCAAAGGATAACTGGAACGGGTCAACCATCCATAGGGGAGCCCCTGTTCTGAAAGGTAACTAATAGGTGTAAAACATGTATGATAAATTGTCGTTTAATTGAGACAAACATGTATAATTTAGGCTCCACACCTATCAGGTCCGAATGGTCAACGGTGTATTGCATCATTTTTAATTTATGATGTCATATGCTAGTGTAACTGATAGGATATTTTGCTATTAGTATTTAAACATGTTAATGTTTTCCGTTGTTCATGTTGTTGATAATGTTCACATTAATAAAGCTAAAAGAAAATAAATTCACAAATATGCACAAAATCAATGTTAATTATAAGCATGTTGGGGCGGTCACGTTTTACAGTCGTCAACTCGGGTCGGGTTTCAAGACTACAATGTTCCATCCTCCCGTAGCGAGGACTGACTATCCGGCTGCGTGATACTGAATAAGTCTCGAAAGCCTGTATTAGCTGGAATGTCCGTGTAGAATATTAAGCCAAATAGAAGAGGAATGAGCATGTTAAATATGCAATTCCTCTTATTTTATGCATCATTATCATTATTGTTGCTTAATGTGATTTTTAGTGCGTTTTGACGAATAATCGAAGCTCCAATCGAACATTATTCGATCTGCAAACACTTGAACTCCAAAACAGATCAGTAATGACGGATGGACCAAATAAGTAACGATACAGATAATATTTTTTTTTTTTATTTAGTAGGGACGGCTTTGCCGTATTGCTTAAGATACAGATAATATTTTATATATTAATGTTTTTGAAATATTTTATCTTTGGCAATTGAAAATTATGAACTGTTTCATAATAGAAAAATAACACTTATCAAAAAGTTCGAGTAAGTTGAAAAGACAATATGGCGTGAAGGCGTCCGATATCAAGGACGGAAAAATCGTATACTGAAGGAGCTGGCCAAGTCTAAAAAGGGATTGTAACGTTGTATGAGTAAGCGAGTAAGTAAAAGGAACACCATATTTTACCTGTACAGTCTGTTCTCGAGTTACGCGGTTTCATAAATTTGATAGTTTATATGTCAAATCACTACTATTTGCTCAAAGAATTATTAAATGCAAAATAAATTGATTTTTTCCAAAACTGTTCAATCGCTTCAAAGTTTGAAATTTCGTGACTTGCCCCACAAATCTTGTTAAATAAATAATGAAGCATGGAGAGTTTCTAAATTTAATTTAAATTTTAAAACAGCATACAGCAATTATCCGCAGTACGCGATACTCGATATACGCGGATTCGCAGTACGCGATTCCTCTAAATTTGACAGCTCCATGTGTTTTTTGCAAATATTTTAATTCTTTGAAATATTTTATGCTCTTTTTGAATTACTTTAATGTTCTTATTGCTTTTTGCATTAAATTTGTGCAAAATATTCCTGTTTTATAACAAAAAACTTTGTGCCGATATTTTTCAAGCCTCGAACCGGTAGTGTAAACTATTTTTCCATAGGAATCCGCTATACGCGAAAACTCGAGATACGCTATTGCGCTCGGTCCCGTACGATAGCGTATATCGGATAATGACTGTATATCAAATGTATGTTGGAATCGTTGGCAAAAACATGATATTCGATATATGCGGATATTCGACTTACGCAAATATTCGAAATATGCCGAAGCCTCGAAAACACACAAATCGCGTATCTCGGGAACAGTCAGTACATATAATATTTGATAGCATTCCACCATATAAAACTCGCTGTCAGCTTTTATGTTTGGAATCATTTCAGAACAGAAAACTAGTTGCTCAGTGCATGTTTGTTTTTAAAGTACTGACTAGTCACATAGATGCACGTAAATTGTTGTCTCTTGTCAATATTTACGCCCCATTTAGAAGTTTAAGAAACCTACAATATTTATATGCTGACCATCGTTCTCTTTTGTATTGTGCCAGGGATGTTTTACTTTTCATTTTTCAAAACTTGTAAGGTCTATTCGAGTATAATTGACTTGTCATTCGGTTTTACCGAATGTTTGCGACGTTGAATAGAATATATATCACTAAATCATAAGAACGCTTAATTAAAGATCCTTTAGATTTTAAGTGTTGTATGTAAGCCACGAAGTCCTGCTACTTTATAAAGAAATAGATATAATATTGTACTTGTTTGTTGTACCATATAATCTTGTGTAAAATTGTAAAATATATATTTTTTTACAACGATTGATCTTGAATTCAATCTATATCTTTTTAGAGAGTATTTAAGATCTAAATAATCTTATGCTAATCTTGAGCGAATGGTAGGACACCTTGGTAACAAAATTCATTTAAAAAAAACAATACATTGAACTGTTTGTGTGATATCATTGTAAAAAACGAAAACTTTTCCATTGCTTCGAAGTTCATCATTTGATAAAGCTAAATAAATCATACAGCTTTTACAAGCAACAAGAAATCATTTTGGATCAAGGTTAAAGATACTAATTCATCAATCACACCTTAGGAAACATTGCATTTTAAAATTCCATCCTAGTCATTTAAATGCTTTAGAATACAAAACAGCTGTGATAAGGGTTTGGTTAAGCAGTTTTAACCACAGAGACAAAACTATTTGTGGGTAAAAAAACTTCAAATTTCCTTCCACCGTTATTTAAGGGATCGCTTTTCTTTAAGGGATCGAACTAAATTTCTATACATTTTTCTTGCTCACACGATGAGTTTATTCATGCCATGTACAAGTTAAAAAATCTATCGATACTAAATCATCTTCATACGGTATTCTTCCTTTCCTAGTAAAAGTATTTCGATATTGCTTTCAAAGCTATGCGTACATTGAGACGAGAAAGTCTAGTAACACTGGAGGATAGAACAAAAAAATCCCTTCGACAATACCACATTCTCTAAGTGTTGCCCGCTGTACGCCTTCCAGCCACAGAATGATCCTTCCTTTCCGCAAGTTTCAGCTCGTGCGCATCATTCACAACAAAACAATACCGTTCACGTGTGATATTTGGAATAGCATCGTTAACGTGGCTCAAGAAGCCAGCCAGCATATTATGGACCGCTCTTCCGCTTCTTTGGACCAAACAATTGGAGACAAAGCTAAAACGAAACCACTCTTTACACACACACATACACCCACATTGCGTGCTCATTGCATCGCCCATTGTTTTGAAAAACTTTGTTTGAAAAAGTTTTGCACTGCCATTTGTTTGCGGCTGCTATTGTGTGTACTGCTGATGATCATTACGAATCCTTTTGGTGCCATCCTGTTAGGTAATGTAGTCATTTCTATGAAGAAGTTATCTTCAATTGATTTTTTTTTATTATCCTGTTATATATTTATTTTTGCAATATTTTTAATTTTACTAAACACTAATTACTAAATTACTAAACACTAAATTTTAAAACATTAGACAAAGACAAGTATCGCTTCTCGACCTAAAGGCTAAGATCAAAGTGTAGACAAAGACAAGACAATAAAGTTCCTACCCTTCATTCATTCCAACGTCCAGTTCTTACCCTTTATTCCAACATGAATTAAAACAAAACAAAATAACAAAAATATTTGTAAATACATAATAAATAAATAATTTATAATAATAAAGAAATGGGTAAGAGTTAAATATTATTATTATTATTAGAAAGGGCGTAAGAAGAGCGTATTAGAATGGGTGAAGAAAGAAAGAGAGAGGAAGAGAGAGAAAGAGAGAGGGAGAGAGAGAGAGAGAGACAGAAAGAAAATATTTGATTTGGACATTAAACCAATAATGTAGCCAGAGGCGGATTTATCCATCTCGGGGCGCTAAGCGGGGGATTTAAATCATCGTTGTTTCCGGTAGTGCGATGGTGAAGTGGGTGGTGGGAGGAAAAAAATATCGGGCTAGGATTACATTCCTCAACTATCTATGTAACAGCAGCAAATATTTAGATTCTGCTAAAAAATCATTGTTGAGCTTTTTGTGTCGCTTTTGTTTGATCGGATCAGTTTTGAACCGTTGTTCACAAAATTGATAAGGTTCTCATGGCAGCTTCAAACATTTTTTGAAAATCTTTTTACACACTTTGGTTTGCATTTTTAAAACAATTATTACAGGTGAAAACAAATTTGTGATTTTTTTTTATATTTAAAAAAAATATATTTTGATAATTACTCTTATAAAACTTAGAAATCCTTAAAATGAGTTATGAAAACACCTTTTAAAAATCGTCCAAAAATATGTTTCTTTAAAACCTTTCTAAAATATGTTATTTATATTTTTGAACGATTTTTAAATGCGTTAGTTAGCACATAAAACCTGTTTTTCGAAGTGTCTTTATAGTTATGGTACGACCATAAATTTGTTTTTTCGTCATAAATCGTGTAAAAACGAGTTAAAAAAAACTTGAAAAAAATATACGAAGATGTAAAATAGTATTCTGCACAACTCATACATTTAATGTTTTTATATACCTCTTATGGATTTTCCGCAAATCGCGAAAAACGACTGTCCATATAGTTGTGGTAGGCGCTGTATTAGTTTATAAAAAAGATAGTATAGCATAACTACTTTTTTAAAGTGCCATTGAGTTGTATCACGATTGGTAGCAACAGAAATGTATAAATTTTTGAATCCATATTTTAATGTAGAGGTTGTCCCCGTATTACATGGATATTATCGACAGCGGCAAGCGGTCGAACGTAAGTCGAATATTACATGGTACAAAATTACTGTTTTAGTAGGATCAGCAAACATTGTGAGGATTCATCACCACAGAAGAGTATAATTGCAAACGGGAGAGAAAGAGTGTTTTCATTGAGATTTAGAACTGGAAATGCAGATTTTATTATATCAATGAATAGATATGAACAAAGGCAACGATCACCAGACGAATACGCAAAACCAAAGATGTACACACACGTCAAATGATGGTTGTTTGTATTGCCCCGTTATCTTAGAGAATTAGGTGATACGTTCGCTACAATAGTGTCTGAACTAACCGACTAGTATTGTCAAGAAGCTTCAGTAGACTGGTATTGAATCGAAAATGTCTACTTCCTATTCTTCCCAACCACGAAATAGGTTTGATGCTAGTCTCATTTCATAATTACGGGCCTACAGCGATTTCCTTTCGTTCCCAATGCCATCACGCAAACGCACAACCATAATCCCATATTCTGGCTATCATTTGGATGTTTTTCGCATCGAACTAGCCACCGAATAAAGTCTGGGACCACCCAGACTTTATTGGAAGAAATATTGGGACGTAAACGCAAACATTTGCGCAATTTGATGGGGATGCAATAAAAGCAAAACATACCAACATTTGCTTCATCTATTCACGCTGAAACATTAGAATAAAAGACACTGGAACCAGTATCTTCCAGAACTGATGCGCGCTACATGACGAATGTCCAATCAAGCTGGAAGCTACCTTCAGTGGGAATGAATGCTGAATGAAGGAATTATATTGGTACCATTCACAAAATACACGGCGAGGGAAGCTTAACAACGTTAAGAAACTAGTTGTAGCGGAACTGTCGGTCTCTTGGTTGTTTCCAACCATGATCGAGCCTTCCAGCGAGCGGTCCCATACAACTTTACAGTGTTCAACGATCGGCTAATCGCTTCGAAGGTCGGTTAGGACGAATTAGTAGCTACTCCACTCACACGACTCGCCAAACGATAATTGGCACAACATCGATAAAGACGCGATAGTCATGCTCGATCTCGCTCCATCAATGATACGCACCACCGGTTAGGTGCTACGCATCTTAACAATCCTCCATTTCCCGTCGTATAGTTGTTCGTTTTTGGATTTTGAAACCATTAATCAACTTTCTTTTTTTTTCTACATACTTAATTATTGTATTCATTATGAATGAGGCAAAAAAATTAAACTATAAAAAACACATATACACACTAGCACATACACACACAAACTCAAGCTTATCAGATCCATTTCCTAAAGAAATAAAATTGTTGTTAGCTTTGCGTATGTAGATAATGTAGGTGATTATGAAGAACATGGAACCGTGGAAGTAACATTATCTAGTTAACAGTCGGGGAAGGTATGTAAATCATAACTCAATACGACATTTAACAAACAAAACTATGTAAAAAGTGGCTAAAGGCTAAATGAATTAGCCATTTAAATCGACCGATTGGTACCCCAAACTGACAAGTGACCAGCAATATCTTCGACAGACGTCTGTTAACTGCAAACCATTATCAAATTGCCGTGCAATTTTTTTAAATTGCACGCGATTTCTATTGATAAGTTGTATCACAACCCAATAAAAATAATAACGCACAATCTCCCTGTGCTCATACCACGCTTCAATTGTGCTCTAATTCTTTTGCTTGATCACTCCCTTCACACACACAAACCCATAATCGCGTACAGCTGGCAGGCATACCATATGATAACGCTCTCATAACTACGTGTCAGTTCAGCTTGCTTTGGCCGTACTCCAGAGCACAGTCGTACGCATCCGAGGCAGCAGCAAGGTACAACTCCTCCCGGAGCTCCCGAGCGTTGGTCGTTGTGCGGGTAAACAAGCCGAGAAACAGCTGACGTGATACAGTGAGGTGCAGTGAGCCGCTTCCGCCGACGCAGCTTACATTTACGCCGGCCGGTACTTTACGCAAAACCCGTTTGCACTTGTCGCGCGTTTGCGGAAAGTGCGAGCATTGTTTTGTTTACATCTCGCAGCGCCCTCGATTGCTTGGCCCTGTGCGTGCGTGTTGAAGTGGTGTTAGTGAGCTCGAACAGCGCGCTGTGTGGTTGATTGATTGGTGGTTCGTGCACGTGCTAGCGATGGCCAACGATCGGAGCGACCTCTGCGTGCAAGTACTCGAAGCGTCGCCCGAATGCAGGCGGCTGTCCCGGGTGTTGGAATGTTTTTCCACCGAATTTGCTCGCCGCCCTAGCTTCGTTGTGCGGTGCAGTGGAAGGTAGTGGAAATGGCCACAATTTCTAGATGTAGAAGTTTTAGTTTTGGCAGGATTCTTTTTGTGCAATAGGATAGTATTCATAAGAAATACTTTGATCTTTGTATTCACAGGGTGAATATTATCGGTGAGCATGTCGACTACTGTGGGTATCCCGTGTTTCCGATGGCGATTGAGCAGACGATCTTGCTGGCAGTTGCTCCATCGGACGACAACCTCCTGCATATCAAAAATGCTGACAACAGCTTCAAGTCGTACAAGTGCAATGTGCTCACCTTTAGGTAATCGCTAATCCACCCATCCAATAACAGACGTGTAAATTAAACGTGTACTTCCTTTCCCAGCATCGATGTTCCGAGCGTTGGCGGGCCTAACTGGTATCAGTACGTACTGTGTGGCGTGAAAGGCATACTAGACAACAGCACCATACAGCACGACCCAGCCCGTGGCATGATGATTATGCTTTCCGGCAACATTCCACCAGCCTCCGATCTATCCAGCTCGAGTGCGATCGTGAGTGCAACAGTTCTAGCCACAGCATACATGCACAATGTAAGACAAAGCGCAGTATCAAGTAACGAACTTTTAACCAACTAAAAGCCACTTAACCTTAACAGGCCACATTGAACAAGCAAACACTTGCCACCATTTCGGCCGAGTGTGAAAAGTTCATCGGTACGCAACGAGGTGGCATGGACCAGGCCATTGCATACCTGGCGCAGGAAGGATGTGCCCAGTTGATCGAGTGGAATCCGTTGCGAGCCACACCGATTCAGCTGCCAGCGAATGCGGTGTTTGTAATTGCCAATAGCCTATCCGAGGCAAACAAGGCGGCCACGTCCGACTTTAACCAGCGGGTGGTGGAGTGTAGACTTGCCAGCAGGTACTGTGGAACCATTTCTGACCACAAGGTATCGCTTTCTAACTAGTGCGTTCTTACAGATTGTTGGCGAAGCAGATGAAGCTGAACTGGCGTGAGCTGAATCGTTTCGCCGATCTGCAGAAGGCGCTTGGCTATTCGCTAAAGCAGATGGATGCACTGGTGCACGCGAACTTGAGCCTGAATGTGTACACCAGATCCGATCTGCTAAAGCTGCTGGAAGTAACCGAAGAGGACTTTACGGAAAATCTGTTAACGCCAAACACGCGCAACTCGCAAACTTTCAAGCTAAAACAGCGAGCGTTACATGTAGTTCAAGGTAATTACCAACCCCAGTACTTTTCAATATTGCAGAAATAACACATGAATTGCTCTTACAGAGGCTCTACGCGTGCAGCAGTTTATAGAAACGGCAAAGTCCACGCCGGAGGATTGCATTTCGCGTATGAAAGCTCTGATGAAGCAGTCGCACGAATCGTTGCGCACGCTGTACGAATGCTCTCACGAAAATCTGGATCAGATCGTTACCATTTCCGATCGACTGGGCGTCGGAACACGTCTCACTGGAGCTGGGTCGGTTTGCGCATGCATTCAGTATTGAGGGAATGTCATACTCTAATGATATACTTTCCGCTTTCATTTGTAGGTGGGGTGGATGCACTGTGGCACTGTGCGACGGTGTAGAGGAAAGCAAGCGATTTGTCGAAACGCTAAAAGCGGAGTTTTACGCCAACATTTCTAAGGCACAGACAAGCGATATTGGCAGTCTGTGCTTCACCACCAGCCCGCAAAGAGGAGCGGAAATATATTTGATCGAAAAGCAACAAAACAACATTCTTCCTACGCCATAGTTGTTGTCAGCGGTTGTTGTAGTATTCGACACACCTTCGGATTTCGTTTTGGTTAGTGAACAGGTTTTGGATCGAGAACGTTTTTTAAATGCTTTTAGAACAATTTTATTCAAAATTTTCATGATAAATTACTAACAAATTGTTAAATAAGAATAGTACGAATTACATGATAGAAACCTAGTACATGTAATAGCTATTGTTGATAAGCGAAACAATTACAAAACTAACATAGATCTAAATTTTGAGGAAAATGAATGAATAATAAATAAATTGCAAAAGGGTGAATTTAATATATTCATTTAAATTTATAAACACCTACAAGAAATGAAAAATACGGAAGAATTTACCTGAACATACTTTTGTTATTTATCTGTCAAATCTTGTTTGCATCATAATGGCCTTGTTTGAAACATAATTCCTGTATTTATTTAAAATCTCAATCTATTAATATCCCGTAAGCAATAATTATTTATAATCCCGTAGCAAGGACTAACCATCCTGGTGCGTGGTGAATGAATAAAGTCTCGAAAGCCTGTATAGGCCGGCATGTCCGCGTAGGACGTTACGCCAAATAGAAAAGAAATTTATAAACAATGCTTTATATTTGTTGCCCGGCCTCTCCGCCGCGCCGACCAGCCGTGAAGGTAGATGGTGGCAGGGTTCACAGTACAGACGAGCAACAATTCGAACTAATCTCCGCTCCACTAACACTGCCAGGGACCTCGCGCTCTCCAGATCCATTTTGCAAAGGTTTGCGCTTCACAGCGACGGTTAGTTTCCCCAGACCTTCGGGGGGCTATGCAGATAGAAGGGGAACCTTTTTGCAACAGAAACTCTCAAGAAGAGAAGACCAACGAGTAGAGAATGAGCGAGCAGAGATCTGATTTTACTTCGCCTTTTTGCTTATTGGTGGTTCAGTTAGGAAAGGGATGATTTTGCAACGAGTATCTTTAGCCATGCATAACATCCTTTTGTATAAAAAAAATTCTGAACAGGATGAGGCGAAAAATAAATTTTATTAGGATCGAACGAGATCCCCTACTACCGCGCCCTGGTCGGTCAACCTATCCCTAACACTAATTATCGTCTCAATTTCTATGTGGTGCATACTAAGTTTAATTAAGTAATCCTAATCGAAACAAAAACTGATTTGAGGATCAAACACGATCCTATACTACTGCGTTCCGCATGTCTGCCGTTTGCACTACTTAGTACGCTCGGGTAATAAGTGCTTAGAACCATGTAGGATGCGCTGCTGTACTTTGCGCAACTACCACCATCACAAACTTGCGCTCGATAATATTAGTCATTGTCGCTTTTTAGAATAGCTAGTCCGATAAGTTATAATTATAGCGTATCAGGGACACCAAATTGCAATACGGTTAGGGATTTAGGGACATTGGACCGCAAATAGATTCTCCGCAGCATTATTGTTGATATTTTGATATTTTAGACAAAGCAAACAAAACGCTAGAATTTATTCGTCGACAATCGAGAGAGTTCAATGACTCACATTGTTTGTTAACTCTGGGTTTCATGGCTTGCGAGAAATTTTTCAACAGCTGTCAAATATTGCATTTGCTTTACAAAAATATTTCAATTATTTCACATTTGTTGTGTTAAAAATCATGTGTAAAAACTGAAATTTCATTATGAAGCAAATACACCAATTGACAGCTGTTGAAAAACATCTTGAAGACGGTGAGTAATTATGAGCACATTAGGAAGTGACTTGGAAAATCCCTGTAAGGCCGCTTGTTTCGCCAATCACTTACGAACATTAAATAAATAAACAGTTATACAATTAAAAAATATATTCAATATTTTATATACTATTTTTGTTATTTAAATATAAAAAAACAGTTGAACAACAGGACAATTGTCACGCTCATAATCTTTGAATGTTTTTTGTATAACGAGCAAATCTAATAACTCCACAAATATCCCTTTTAAATACTTAAGTTTACAACGACTAACTGAAAATGCGTTCTTGAGATATGTTTAATTGTTTGATAGATTTAGTAGGATTCATCCGCATTTTCAAATTGGTGATAAAATCACCTTTTATTGATTTGGTCAGTAATCTGTATCTACTGGAAAGATGTCTGATTTGCACACGTGTATTTAAGACCGATATCAGTCTGCCAAACGCGGCTGGAAAGAAAAAGGGCCAAATAAAACTGCAGCAAGTGATTTGTCTAATATGCCTTTAATGACCCTTCAATGAAATACAGCAAATTGTTTTACTCGGTAAGAAAAGATATAATCGTCTTCAATACGACTTTTTCCCAAATGCAACGCTTACGATTGCACTTTTTCGTTAACACGAATAATAAACAAAAAGAATTTGGTTGCAAACGTTAATTTTTATTGCATTAGTTTTTTGTTGCTGTTTATGAACAATAGCTATTACATCTACTAGGTTTCTATCATGTAATTCGTACTATTCTTATTTAACAATTTGTTAGTAATTTATCATGAAAATTTTGAATAAAATTGTTCTAAAAGCATTTAAAAAACGTTCTCGATCCAAAACCTGTTCACTAACCAAAACGAAATCCGAAGGTGTGTCGAATACTACAACAACCGCTGACAACAACTATGGCGTAGGAAGAATGTTGTTTTGTTGCTTTTCGATCAAATATATTTCCGCTCCTCTTTGCGGGCTGGTGGTGAAGCACAGACTGCCAATATCGCTTGTCTGTGCCTTAGAAATGTTGGCGTAAAACTCCGCTTTTAGCGTTTCGACAAATCGCTTGCTTTCCTCTACACCGTCGCACAGTGCCACAGTGCATCCACCCCACCTACAAATGAAAGCGGAAAGTATATCATTAGAGTATGACATTCCCTCAATACTGAATGCATGCGCAAACCGACCCAGCTCCAGTGAGACGTGTTCCGACGCCCAGCCGATCGGAAATGGTAACGATCTGATCCAGATTTTCGTGAGAGCATTCGTACAGCGTGCGCAACGATTCGTGCGACTGCTTCATCAGAGCTTTCATACGCGAAATGCAATCCTCCGGCGTGGACTTTGCCGTTTCTATAAACTGCTGCACGCGTAGAGCCTCTGTAAGAGCAATTCATGTGTTATTTCTGCAATATTGAAAAGTACTGGGGTTGGTAATTACCTTGAACTACATGTAACGCTCGCTGTTTTAGCTTGAAAGTTTGCGAGTTGCGCGTGTTTGGCGTTAACAGATTTTCCGTAAAGTCCTCTTCGGTTACTTCCAGCAGCTTTAGCAGATCGGATCTGGTGTACACATTCAGGCTCAAGTTCGCGTGCACCAGTGCATCCATCTGCTTTAGCGAATAGCCAAGCGCCTTCTGCAGATCGGCGAAACGATTCAGCTCACGCCAGTTCAGCTTCATCTGCTTCGCCAACAATCTGTAAGAACGCACTAGTTAGAAAGCGATACCTTGTGGTCAGAAATGGTTCCACAGTACCTGCTGGCAAGTCTACACTCCACCACCCGCTGGTTAAAGTCGGACGTGGCCGCCTTGTTTGCCTCGGATAGGCTATTGGCAATTACAAACACCGCATTCGCTGGCAGCTGAATCGGTGTGGCTCGCAACGGATTCCACTCGATCAACTGGGCACATCCTTCCTGCGCCAGGTATGCAATGGCCTGGTCCATGCCACCTCCTTGCGTACCGATGAACTTTTCACACTCGGCCGAAATGGTGGCAAGTGTTTGCTTGTTCAATGTGGCCTGTTAAGGTTAAGTGGCTTTTAGTTGGTTAAAAGTTCGTTACTTGATACTGCGCTTTGTCTTACATTGTGCATGTATGCTGTGGCTAGAACTGTTGCACTCACGATCGCACTCGAGCTGGATAGACCGGAGGCTGGTGGAATGTTGCCGGAAAGCATAATCATCATGCCACGGGCTGGGTCGTGCTGTATGGTGCTGTTGTCTAGTATGCCTTTCACGCCACACAGTACGTACTGATACCAGTTAGGCCCGCCAACGCTCGGAACATCGATGCTGGGAAAGGAAGTACACGTTTAATTTACACGTCTGTTATTGGATGGGTGGATTAGCGATTACCTAAAGGTGAGCACATTGCACTTGTACGACTTGAAGCTGTTGTCAGCATTTTTGATATGCAGGAGGTTGTCGTCCGATGGAGCAACTGCCAGCAAGATCGTCTGCTCAATCGCCATCGGAAACACGGGATACCCACAGTAGTCGACATGCTCACCGATAATATTCACCCTGTGAATACAAAGATCAAAGTATTTCTTATGAATACTATCCTATTGCACAAAAATAATCCTGCCAAAACTAAAACTTCTACATCTAGAAATTGTGACCATTTCCACTACCTTCCACTGCACCGCACAACGAAGCTAGGGCGGCGAGCAAATTCGGTGGAAAAACATTCCAACACCCGGGACAGCCGCCTGCATTCGGGCGCCGCTTCGAGTACTTGCACGCAGAGGTCGCTCTGATCGTTGGCCATCGCTAGCACGTGCACGAACCACCAATCAATCAACCACACAGCGCGCTGTTCGAGCTCACTAACACCACTTCAATACGCACGCACAGGGCCAAGCAATCGAGGGCGCTGCGAGATGTAAACAAAACAATGCTCGCACTTTCCGCAAACGCGCGACAAGTGCAAACGGGTTTTGCGTAAAGTACCGGCCGGCGTAAATGTAAGCTGCGTCGGCGGAAGCGGCTCACTGCACCTCACTGTATCACGTCAGCTGTTTCTCGGCTTGTTTACCCGCACAACGACCAACGCTCGGGAGCTCCGGGAGGAGTTGTACCTTGCTGCTGCCTCGGATGCGTACGACTGTGCTCTGGAGTACGGCCAAAGCAAGCTGAACTGACACGTAGTTATGAGAGCGTTATCATATGGTATGCCTGCCAACTGTACGCGAGAGTTTGGATGTGTTGGTGTATGCGAACTGTAGAATTGGGACCCCCTTTAGCATGTTATTTGCAGATTAGTTTAACGGTTGAATTGTAAGATAAAGTCAATCAAAACACGATAACAGCAAATGGAGTAATTTTGCACAAGCGCTTTATACAGTGGGCCCTCACTGGTTGAACTTCTATTGCCTGTCAACTATTGATTTTGTGCTTTGTAGTTAGCAGGTCTTTCCATATAAAAAATACGATACGTTCCTTAACTTTTCTTGAACCGGGTTATCCACACAAACGTATGCTTTTTAATTAAAGTGTCAGTCCACTATTGAGCGTCCAATTAAAAAGCATGCCAACTTAAAATTGTTCAACTGTTGAATTCCGACATATTCCGATAATTGGGGATAAAATTTAATAAAATAGGAACTAAAAAGGTTATGTTAAGCATTTCACATAAATCATAAAAAATTACGCATTCGTGGGGCGCGTTGTCGTTGGCTCCTTAACAACTGTGGTTACTCCAGATTCACCAAACCCTGTTTTGTTGCGATTGCCCAAGCGCCACAGATTAAGCTTAAACGACTGGAAAATCAAATCTTCTTCTTCTTGTTTGGCACAACAACCGCTGTCGGTCAAGGCCTGCTTGAACCCACTAGTGAAGTGATGAGCTTGGCTTTCAGTGACTTATTGTTACCATAGCAGGATAGTCACAGTCCTACGTATGGGGGCACGGTCTATTCGGGGCTTGAACCCATGACGGGCGTGTTGTTAAGTCGTACGAGTTGACGACTGTACCACCAGAACGGCCCCAATCAAAATCGGAAAATCAAATATCCATTGAAAATGAAAGCTCCATAGCTTCACTGGCTTGCTCAAAAGGTGGCGTATTACAACTCATCATCATATTGCTGTCCTTTTCTTGCAATATGTTTCGACAAGTTTTGTCTGTTCATGACCTATACTCTCGAATGACCTATAGCTCGAACTCCATAGCTGATTTGGGGCTGTTTAAAGAAAAATCATTCCGATGTCGTACTTTGTGGGTGATTAAGAGATGAAACGGTAGGGGAAAGGGGGGCCAAATGGGCACCCTATATTTAAGCATTATTTCACTACAAAGATTCTTTCCGATGCTCAAAATGTATTCATTAGAGTGTTTTATGAACACCATGTAAGTTTCATTACCCTTATATAACAAATAAGCAAGAAAAATGCAAAATACCCAAGCGCCACAGATTAAGCTTAAACGACTGGAAAATTGAATATCCATAGGAAAAAAATGAAAGCTTCACAGCTTCATTGGTTTGATCAATAGATGGCGTATTACAACTCATCATTATATTGCTATCCTTTTCTTGCAATGTGTTTCGACAAGTTTCATCTTATAATGACCTATAAAGCCTTCTAACTTTCTGAGCAAAAATCTATATGGATGGTCGTGTGGTCAGATACGTGGGTATCAACACCAACGACCATTACTCAAAACTCACTTGCTTCAGTACTGGTGGTTTCCGTTGGAGTTTAGTATTTAAACAATCGTATCGCCGTTCTAGTTCTAGCGATGCATAACTTCAATGCGAAACCATACAGTACAGAGGAAATGAGAAAGCTCTCCTCCAAGCGAGGAAGCTCCACAGGTTGGGGTATCCCACAAACAGATGGCGCCACCAGCTTTTTTGCTATTTTTAGAATGCATGAGTCGTTTGCCGTCTGCTAAACGAAGTCTTTCTATATTCCGTTTAGGTAGAGAATTTGAGGCGTTTAGAAGCCGTTTAGTGGTCGTTTAGTGGATTTGTGGCACTTGGGTAAGGTTTAGTAGCATATTGATGTAATTTTGTCACTTCGAAAATAAGCTTAAATCAGTGTCACAGCGATGCAGTGAAGTTTTACATGACATATTTTTAAATATATGATATTTCTATACAATTTGTCTGAAGAAAGCAAGGCGATTTAATACGTATTTTTACTAATATAACAAAAAATACAAAAATGCTTTACGTGGGGCAAAATGGGCAGTTACGCTTGGGGCAAAATTGGGTGTGTTATGCAAGATTTAATGAAAATAATTGGACAAAATACCCAGAAAAATCATTTGATGGGTTTCCAAATCAATACAAATGATGTTAGAAGTGGAGAAAATATTCTTCATTGGAAGTTGGGAAGAAAAACAGAAAGGGGGTTTAGCAGTTTCTTTTCTGTGTCAGTGTAGTAAGCGAATCATTATAGAGATGGCGCTAGTGTTTAACGTATTTTCATTTGAAATAAGGAGACAACTTTTGAAGCTCATTTTGTTCGAAGTGTCACGTCGGTTTGTCGGTGCTAATACTTCCTCCGCCATTTGTACTCGGAAAAGTTGTTTCCATCTAAGCAGCCGCGAACAGAGCATATTTTGACAAAAGTGATCGCCTTCATTGCAAATGACAGTACTTCCGTGTGGGACAGTTTTGTAACGCAAGTGTCACCTCGGTTTGTCGGTGGCTCTAGTTCTAGCGATGCATAACTTCAATGCGAAGCTATACAACCACCGACAAACCGACGTGACACTTCGAACAAAATGAGCTTCAAAAGTTGTCTCCTTATTTCAAATGAAAATACGTTAAACACTAGCGCCATCTCTATAATGATTCGCTTACTACACTGACATAGAGAAGAAACTGCTAAACCCCCTTTTTGTTTTTCTTCGCAAATTCCAATGCGTATTGTTTTATGTACTTCTCACATCTTTTGCATTGATTTGAAAACTTATAAAATGATTTTCCTGGGTGTTTTGTCCAATAATTCTCACAAAATCTTGCCTCACACCTCCTTCGCCATTTGTATTTAGAAAAGTTGTTTACATCGAAGCAGCAGTGAACAGAGCTTACTTTGACAGAAGTGTTCGCCTCACTGGTAAATGACAGTACTTTCGTGTGCGACACTTTTGTAACGCCAGTGTCATGTCGGTTTGTCGGTGCTAGTTCTAGCGATGCATAACTTCAATGCGAAGCCATACAACAGTACAGAGGGAATGATAAAGCTCTCCTCCAAGCGAGGAATCTTCACTGGTTGGGTATCCCACCAACAGATGGTGCCACCAGCTTTTTGCTATTTTTAGAATGCATGAGTCGTTTGCCGTCTGCTAAACGAAGTCTTTCTATATTTCGTTTAGGTTGAGAGCTTGAGTCGTTTAGAACCCGTTTAGGCAGTGGTAATCGCTGATACGGGCATATGTGCTCTTTCTGAAAATTTATGGAATTTGACACCGGCAGCGGGTGACAGTTTGAAATGGGTCAAACAATTTTGATTTTTTCCTCACGCATTCCCGCAGTAACGATCACCGCTGCCTTAGTGGTCGTTTGGTGGATATGCAGCACTTGGGATTTTCATAAGATCATTCTAGAGATTTGAACTAACCACACAACGGCAGGATTTTCTTTCGTATTGTAATCTAATCGCTTAAAAGTAATTGCTATTCCTAATCTGCCTGGTTTTCTGTTGCAAAATAACGACCTGTTTACAATTTAAAAAAATGCTGGCAAAATGTCATTCCCGTTTATACCAGCACGAATCGCTTGACAACCCAAACCGCCCGGACTCTACTGTGTTTGATGTCTCCATAAACAAAGATTGCAAAAGTGTACATCGTTTCCAGCAACCAGGCGCAGTGCGATTTTTGTGAAATTCTGCTGATATAATGGACACCATAGAATCCCAACTGGCGGTGCGAAACAAATGCGAACAGATGCAGAAATCTATCAAAGAGCTGTACGAATGGGAAGAGCAAATGAAAAGCGCCAACATCGCCAAAGTACAGCCAGCTGATAATAGTGAGGTTAGTTAATGGAACTGCAGGCAGTTTTTTGTTGTTGTTAAATCATATTTATTAATTAAAATGTTAGTACACAGTTTGTTAACACCGCTGTAATGATTTTTCCGATGTATTTCTTTCGCGCAGAAGAAAGCTCTACCCCCGGTGCGAAGCGACGTGAAGGCAATGAGCAAATTTTCCGAGGACGTTGCGTCGCTGGAAAAACAAGATGAAGCGGAGAGCGAATGTATGTAATTAGGGATGAATATGTAATTCATTTTACGCGTGTGTTTTAAACCATCTCTTGAATGTGACTTTACAGCAGCGAAGAAAAAAATGTTGGCCGATGCGGAAATTCTGAAAGAGAGGGGTAATAAGCAGTGCAAGCTTGGCAACTACCAGGAAGCCATTGAGCTCTATACGCAGGCCATCGAAACATACGGCGATAATGCGGCCTACTACAGCAACCGTGCGCTGTGTTACATGAATTTGGATCTTTTTGATGAGTGTCTGGCTGACTGTAGCACCTCGATTGAAAAGGATCCCAAATACGTCAAGGCGTACTACCGCCGGATGCAGGCTTACGAGCGGTTGGGGGAAAGCGAAAAGGCGGCTGCCGAATGCCGACAAATACTGCAATTATCGCAGGATGAAAGTGAGCTGAACGCGACCAAGCGAGATTTAGCCCGAATAGAGAAGCGCCTAAGCGATGCCAACAGTCAGAAGGGAGCTTCTTCGCCGGGCAAGGAAAAGCCACCGAAGGGGGCGAAGATGGATCCAATGCTGGCATTGGTGAAGCAGGAAGCGGACAAGTACAAGGAGCTGGGCAACAAGCATCTCGCACGCAAGGACTTTGAAAAGGCGGAACGAAGCTACAGCAAAGCAATCTCTCTGTTTGGCGACGAGGCCATTTACTACACAAATCGCAGTCTCTGCTACTGGAATCTGAAAGATTACGACAAATGTTTGGCCGACTGCAACAAGGCAATACAGCTGGACGAAAGCTACTTCCGGCCGTATTACCGCCGTATGCAGGTGCGCGAACTTCGCGGCGCTTACCAGAGTGCGGTCGAGGACTGTCGTAAGTTTATCGAGCTCACCAAGGACGATAAACAGAAGCAGACGGCCGAGAAGGACCTGCAGCGGCTGGAGAGGCTGGTCAAGAGCGAGCAACCCGCCAAACAGGCGTTCGTTTGGAGTGAAATCAAGAAAAATGCCAAACTGATCAAGTTCATTCAGAAGCCACCGCACCTTCGATCGAAAAAGCCACTAACCCGGATACCCATCAAGGACGTCATTCCGTGTCCGATTGCGATCGACAGCCGAGTTCTTCCCCCACCCTCGCAGCGCAAAAGCATCCCGGATGCTGCGATCGATAAAATGTTCAACAACAACACGGGCGAACGGTTGGTCGAGCCAAAAGAGGAGATCAACCTCGAGCATCTGTTTCCGGCACATTCAAACAAACTGCGCAACTTGTTCTCTCCCCCAACCACACCGACCGAACAGAGAAAACCAATTACTGCACCAGCAGCACCGGCAGCAGCGGTCGTATCACCTCCAAACAAAACCACCACTCCCGTGCCCGTAGCAACAGCGGTAACAAAGGAGTCTACAAATGCGAACTCGAAAGCAAAAGAGGGCAAATCGGCAAGCACAGCTCAACCGGCGCAATCAACGCAAAATAAAATAGAAAAGAATAAGATCAACCAAGGAAATCAGGTTAGTATTGAATTGAACTATCCTAATACCATTACAATCGCAACGTTTGGACTTCTAAATATTTGCAGGATTCAAACGAAAAACGTCCCAAAAAGGTTGCTACTTTTGCTGCTGCTGCTGCACAACCACCATCGATGCGTCCCACAACCATTCCTGGAGCTCCCAAGTCAAGCGCACAATTTTACACCACATGGAGTGGGCTGGACGAGGATCTGCGATATCTGTACTTAAAGGTAATGGAATGCAACGTGTGAAATGTGCGTAGCGGTGAGAGAATGTCTTACCACGGTCTGATGTGTCCTTCCCCTTTTCCCTCTTACAGTCACTGAGTGGCAAGCCGATGAACACACTGCTCGGTGCTAGCTTGTCTAGCGAAATGCTTAGCGAACTGTTACACATCCTACATAAACGCTTCATTCCTGACCGCGCAGAGGTGAGCCACGTGTTGAAGGAAATCGTGCAGAATGAATCGATAAACATACTGTCGCTGATGATGAACAAAACGGATCGAGACGGTAAGCGTGCGCCGCACTAGGCTTTGGCATTCAAGCCTCGGTCGCTCTGGTGTATTCTAGTTTCCTTTTCTACTTTTATCATACAGCCGTGGCAGCATTGCTCAAGTATATGGAAGCAAATAATAGTGCAACGAAGGAGGACTTGGACCGCATCCGGCACAAACTGATCTCATGAAATAGAACGTAAACGATGCCACAGTAAAGCTAATACCAGGTTCAATGAAGGATGTTCTTATATGGAATTATAATGGAAAATTGAATTAAATTCAACTGAATTGAGAAAAAACACAATATCGTCGTCTAGTTTGCTATCCTACCCGCAAGCTGGTGAGAGTATGGCCTGCGTGCGTGTTCACCAAAATCCATTTCAAATATATAACCACATACATCATGTAATTAGTTGGCATTAAGGTTACTACTATAGCAAATAAAATGATTTTAATGCTGAAGTATTAGCTCACTCTTTACAGCGTAATAAAAAAAAGCACGGAAAAGAACTGTAATCTGGATAAGATCGTTGGTTGGGAAAAAAATGAAGCGTTGTTAAGCATCGACGGAATACAGGGGGTTTCAGATGTTCTGTACTATATGAATGGTCGAGTGGTCAGATACATGGGTATCAACACCATCAACCATTATTCAAAGCTCACTTGCTTATGTACATTCAGATGTTCTAATGTGACACTTTCCTGACTCGTTTGGCACCCCGTTGAACAAGCAAATATGAAATTCCAATTATATTCCCATTGAGTCTGTACAGAAAGGGTGCTAATAAGAAAGAAGTCAAGAAAGTGCCCCAAAATTATGAGGAACCCTTTAAGATTCTGTTTAAGTTGTTATTTTTAAATATACACACACTTAATTTACTAACACACATTCATACTTCATCAAACAATATATCGTGTTTTATTCATTTCAGTTCCACTGTATTTCATTTACTAGAAAGTACGTTTCTAGCAGTTTGAAGGAACCTTTCCTATATTTGAGATTCAAATTTAGTCATTATTCTCACATTATCCTTTCGAATCATGCATCCATACAAGAAAACAGATAAAAAAAAAGATTGAACAACAAGATGATCTCCTCTATTTATATATATTTTTTTAATACTACACAATTCGTGTTTTTGCGTCCACACTTCTTAGTCTGTCGGTTTCAAAACAATGGTTTATGTATGTAGATGACTTGGCGCAATGTAAAGCGCGCGTGCACAAACACGCTCTCTTTTCGCGAGTTTGTGTCTTCTTCCCTTTCTCATGCTCTCATTTCTCATTTCAAACTTTTCAATAATACACCATTCTCCTGTGTCCAGAACCTCATAAAAGACCACGTTTGCTTCTTATTACCCCGTCTAATATATATTTTCTTGTATTACGGTTTGTTTTTGTTCTATCGCTAATAACAGCGCATAGAGTTTTAGAGCACTTTCAATACATTTGGTATGCTTGGTTGGGTGAGAGAGAGAGAGAGAGAGAGTTGTGTGTATTCAAGTACAATTGAATGTAACTATGTAATGGCGCGATTTTTTATTTTATTTTATTTTCGCTGTTTTGCCTATGCTTTCCTAATCTCACACACTGACTGACACGCGGCGACACATACACTCACACGCACACACAAAGACGTTGTTTTAAGAGATGAAATCGTACTGTTTATTATTAAAAGAACACACACACACACACTTTTCCCAAGCCCCCGAGAACGGAGCATGGAAAATAGGTAAATGTGTGTAATATTTTGTGAGTAGTTAAGTGTGCATTTGTCGTGAGTGTGTGAGAGCCGCTGTTTTGGTTCATTGGATGGCTGGTTGGATGGTTGATTATACGGTTAAGTTCATCATCTCTTATCGTAAATGGAAGTAGAACATACTGTGGTCAAAAAATGCACTCGGGGATTGGGGTCGTAACTGCTCCCCTTCACTTCATCTCGTTACATCTATTCTACACACTGGACATATGATGCACGTACTATATTTGGGAGCAAAAAGAGGGACAAATCGGTAGAAAATGCGTTTTTGGCTTCCCACTTAATCTTGTTAGCGAGTTGTTTAGATGTATTGAATAGAGTCGGAGGATTAGCGTAATCTTGAAGGCCTACAAGACTTAATTGCAGCGATTGCGCTTTTTATTTCGATTTTATTTAATTCATGAGATTACTGGGAATTTCGCTGGTTCAAAAAAGACACTTGGCGTACCTGTGTGTATGTGTGTTTAGTTTTTGTATGTTTGAGAGGACACAAATGTTTCCTTTTCATGGATTCAAAAATATCCATCATCCAGCGCGCTCGCTGAGCTGGGAGAAATAGTAAGTAACAGTAAAATTCTCTCCTTCTCTATTTCTCTCGCTCTATTCTATCCTGACTGCAAAAGACGACGGTGAAACTAAGGATGAACGTAAAGACTAAACTATATTACCCTGCCGGTTTTTAAACTGCCAATGCGATATACTAATCTGTAAGAAAATGCCCGTATTATCAATAATGCGCGGAACCAGTGTAATGGTTCGCTAGTGATGCACTAGGTAAAATCATATTTCTTATGGTCGTCCCACTTCCCACACAACCTACAAGCACATCAGCATCCTAGCAAAAGCGCAACATATAATAGCATTGTCACGATAGGGACGTGATTAATAGTGAAATAGTGAAACCGAATGGTGGTTGACTGTAGTTATTGAAAAGTTTTGGGTTTTTTGCCATGATAGCAGTGATCTTCTCTCCTTTCCGGTAAGTAAAAAGTGTAGCGGAAGGATATCAAAGGCAAATGAAATGCTTACACTACACCGTAGAATGACCGTACCGTACCGTACACAGTTATCAAATGTAAAAATGCTCTTATTTAGGGGATTTTCGCGCCTGTTTGCCGCTGCTACTGCTGCTATTGAGATAAAATCTATTGTAGTTAAACAGTAAAAGCATACACGTCTTGTAGTAGTTCTACTTCCATGCTGTTTTCTTTCTGTTGCTGACAAAACACGCGCGCCCCCGCTTAGGAGAAGAAGACTAGGCTTGCTTAATGTTCTTTTCCAACCTCTGTCCTAGACCATGTCTAAAAGTTCGCAATATTTCTTACGTACTCAAAACAATGTTACATTCTTCAACATGCTGGCGGGAACGCGGCCTCGGCGCTCGGGCTGGATTGCGCGCGCACACACCCTGTTCAGTTTGCACCACCATTTATTTAGTTGCGATTGAAACCACCCGATCCAGCGCCACTCAAGTTTTCGCGAACGCTACAAAAAGAGAAAAACAAAGAAAAAGGAAAGGGTTGTTATACTTAAACTCTCTCTTTCTGAACAAAGCATGCACATTAGGACTATTTGGTAATGATATATATATGGCACAGCTTGTCACACAACACACATTCAGTCAAACAAGCACAACCCGTGCGAATGGGACCAATCCATGAGAGTGGTGTTAGTATTAAGAGTCGGATGAACGGTTATATTCGGTAGCGAGGGGCAAACTTTGTAGAAAGACGAGAGATTTATTGTTAGTATCATAAGCCAAACAACAAAATCACTAGTCTTCCATACAATGTTTTGCCATGGCAGAAGAGGATGTTCGAGATGCGGTCCCAGTTGACGAAGGCGCGATGGGGTTAAAACAAGCGATAACAAACACCTAGGAGGCTAATGAAGATGATGTTTTTTGGTTATAACCGTTGTGTGATAGCTATCTCCGTTGGCTTGGGTTTTCATGTCTTAATCGTTTTTTTTTTTTTATATTAAAAGCACCAACTTAACACTATTCGTGCAAAAACACCGATACACACCCTTAAAAATACATGTACGATAGAGCGAGTAGTAGAAGGTGATGTGTGTTCTCTATTTACCTTTGCTGTAGCATATATTGCGCCGCCTGAATTTCCTTCGGTGTGCCGGTAATCGTAATGATCCGATCGTTCGACCCGGGCAAGGCTTCGTCGATCTGGATGAAAGCGTTCGACTCATTCCGAATGCGACGTATTCGGCCACCTCCCTTGCCGATAATGGCACCAGCAAGCTGCGAATGTACAGTAGAATACAACATTAAAGCATGTCCTACTACCACCCCCTCCCTCCCCAACTCCCATCCTGCCTCACTTACATCTTTGGGTATTGTGACCTGCGTAGAGGTTTTGTTATCCATAGCACCATTGTTGCCGCCGCCGAAGCTTCCCAGACTGCCGTTGCCGAGGTTGCCGCCCGCGCCGCCCAGATTCAAGCTGCCGAGATTGCTGAGCGCTAGACTGTTGCCACCGCCAAAGCTGCCACCCATATTATTGCCGTTGATGGGATTAGCCCACGGGTTAATGTAATCCCTGTCCCTAGGGAAGGGAAAGAAAGGGCAGAGGGCAAAACATAAACCAGCTGCACTCTCACGCACACACCCCCACCGCACCGCGCGCCACTAGCAACACCCTACCTCATCCCGCCGCCGCCGCCTCCGCCCACACCGGCCCCGGCACCACGGTTCGCCCGATCGTTGCCGCGATCGTAGCCGCCACCGCGGTTGGAGCGGCCCCGGTCTTCGTACCGATCGCCCCCACCGCCGCCGCGCCGATCGTAACCGCTGCCGGGAGCAGCACCGCCAGCATTGCGGCCACCGTTGCGGAAGGCACCGCTGCCACCGCCGCCACCTCCACCGACACCGTAGCCGCCGTACTCGTCCGCGTACATGTCGTCGTAGTTGTGCGGATCATAGTTATGCACCGGGCCCTTGATCGGTGTGCCCTTGATCAGTTTGATGATCTCGTTCAGCGTTTTCAGGCACTGCTCCTCGCTGCCTATCACCTGGGCAATGCGGTCTGTGCTTTGCGGTGGTATGTTAGAGAAGATTTTAAGCCGGCATCCGATTTCCTGTAAGGAATTGAAATAAAAGAAATAAACAAACATATTATTAGTGAGGAGTTTTTAAACTGAAAATGGATGGAAAGTTTTTGTCCTATACTCTCTTAGACAATAGACTTTCAATAGAAAATTGGAAGGGAAATTGTTTTTTGCGTTCGCCACAAGTTCATTTAGCTCAACGATGCGTTGTTCGTAAACGATATAACACACCAAACTTCTATTGAGAAAGCCAATTAGCTGACCAAAGAAGATATTGAGCATCTGTTTCTTCATGGAACAAAGAACATGCCCATTCTACCCTCATTTTACTCTATTTGGTGTATTTGGCAAATTTATAAGAAAACACATTCAGGGCGAAGAAGCAGCGATGCGAAAAAGACGCAAACACTCCACGATAAATAGATTCCCAACTGGTTCCCTGATCACACGACACGATCAGGATCCATTCCCTCTACCCATTTGCATTTCCCCTTCCAACGCACGCTGCCAGCAGCATGGTGTTTTAGACTTTGGGCTTGAAAAGGACGAATTGCGCGCGCAAATTGCCACTGGTTTCGCACACATATGCTAAATGGGCTTCCTCCTCTCATGCAACCGATCTGTTCTCTGTGGTTGTTCAGCGCACCAGCTTCAACGAATGCAAATCCATTTTTATGTCCTTTTTCCCCCAATAATGAGAGAGCGATGGCACAATTACAGCAAGCCGTAGAGTACGCCGTACCATGCTTCTCCTTTCTACCGTTGTTTCGAACTATTTCCTGTGTTTGTACCGTGTCGTCGTCGTCGTCATCGTCGTTTGGTGAACGACATGATCGTCAGGAAACGCGTTTGCACCATCTGCGCGCGCGCCTATGTGGCGCGCAGCAGCAATTTAGCTCTCCGAATTAACAACTGAACACGAAGCAGAAGGAAGAATAACTAAAAAAAGGAATGGTTCGCTGCCGTTCCTGTACAGGAAGTGCAAGAATGCGATGAAGAAGAGAGTCAGACATAAAACTAACGGATGTGGCATAGCAGAGACACGGGACAGAGAAAAAAGGAAAGAAGCAAAAAGGATAACAGCAACAACAAAAACCGAGCGCGCTCAGCAGCTGTACCGGGATGTAATGCTGAGAAAACAACATGCTAGCAAAAATGGAAAGAAAAGAACAAAATAATAATTACTTCAGACACACACACCTTGGTCGGCTATTCGAGCCACGAACCCTGGGGATCGAACCCTAGGCTTCTATTTGACTGACAGATCAAACACATTCATGGGCAACAAGCAAGAGAACGAAATGGCAGACATTAAATTCATTAGAATTTTCACCACTTTACACACCTTCGTTTCGGCATTTCTTGTGCCGTGTCGTAGTGCGAACTGAAGATTCTTACACATTCTCCGTACGAATCTGTTGTAGTTCCCTTGCATCATTGATAAAAGGAAAAGAAAAAGATGCGGGCGAACTAAATATTAAATGATGTGTTGTACTACGTGGGAAAGGAAGGGAAGAAAAGAACGGAAAAAGGTGACATTACACGCAACAGGGGACAACTGAAACACACTAAAATTACGATCCCGCTGCTGAAACACCGTGACGGTGACGAGGCAGATGTGAACCTGAGAAGGATGAACAAAATTTAATGCTCCACATAGCCACACAAACACACACGCATACAAAGGTGCTACCGAGTCCGTAAGAAAAAGGAGAAAGAACACACACACATAAAAAACCCATGTTCATTGCTTACTCCAAAAAAGACAGCTGGTAACCAAAACCGACAGTATCCGCCGCTCGAAGAGAAAAAGGTTTCATCAGCCCTTCTTTTTTGTGGATGCTTTTCTTTTCCAATACTCTATTTTTTCTGTATTATCTTTATCCTTCTATTTCGGCCTCTTCTCGCCTAATACAGGCAGCAAAAGCCGCCCCAGCAAAAGAGCCTTTCGAAAGCCAGTTAAAATGATTTTAAAATTCTTCCCAAACGAGATCTCGATCGAACCCCCCTCGGAGTGATTTAAATGTCATCAAACAATCGTTTTGTAATTTACCATTCTCGTCCCCACCGGAGAGCGGAGAAATAAATCGACTACCAAGAGCCTCCCCACCCCCCGGGTGTGAGCATCATTACAAGTGCCGCTCGTACACGTTTTGTGTTGTGAGTGTGATAGTGGACGATTTGAAACCTCAAATGCCCCCCATTACGACCACCCAAATTTGGTGCACCGTGCACAGAGCCGGAAACACAACTAAGGATTCGGGCGGATTTAACACGTTTTATCGATCTAATGTCTCTTCTTCTGCTGCTTTCCATACACACACACCACATACACACCAGAGACCACAGCAACAATGTGGGGTAGTGTGTGTGTGTGTGTGTGTGTGTGTGTGTGTGTGTGTGTGTGTGTGTGTGTGAATATATTTGTATGTGTTTGTATGCATTGCAGAAGGGCCGGGGCCGTGAGGGTTTGCTAAGGGGGGGAATTAATACAAATCCTCTTCTAATCCTTCTTCGGACATGGATCGAGGTTTAAGCAGAAACATCCTGTCACGCCGTTCGCATACCATACGTTGTACCAACAAAGGGCGGTAAAGTGAAAAGCAGCTACTGTAGGTATTTCAATTGTTTGACCATTACCATTAGAAAAGATTTGTATTGGAAAATCGGACTTACCACCATCGTGTTGAGCTGTTACTACTGCCGAACATCAGTACAGGCCAAAGAAGTGAGTGTTTCCTGCTCGCCTTTTTCCTTCTGTGCGGCGCTTCGCTTCCCTTCGGCACAGTGAAACACGACGGAGCTGCTACTGCCGACTCTCCAACGGGGAACATCATTTGCTTGCTCTCCGGCGAGACAAATTGAAATATTTCTTTGTTCGATACACCGCAACAGGAAGTACCGAAAACAAAGCACCACCTAGGTGACCCACAACCGAGGCAGTCACAGTCAGGCAGGACAATCCAGCGAAGGGAAAGCGCGCGCGCACTCACACATACACACGCACAACGCACTCTACGAACGCGCACCTTCCGCCGCAGTTTAGTGTGGACGGCCGCGAATTACTCTTCATCAAATTTAGTTAACAAACTTAAATTGGATAGAACAACCATCCTTTGCAGCTGTCAAACCGTTCAGTTAATTTCTTTGCGGCACAGTTTAATATTCTCGCTCGTGCGATTGCTACCGATTACTTGCCGAGCACCACGAGGAGCTGGTCCAGGGACTTCTTTTCCACAAAATGTCAACTAAAACTTTTGCCCAACCGCTGGCTAGCCACTGCACACACACAGTACGACTAAGGATATTTAGACGAAACAGAAAAAGTAACTTCACCACCATCAATGGAGGGAGGAGGGAAGGTAGCAGCGGTAGGCAGGACGAGAAATCAATCGGGAGAAGCCGGGCCAAACTCCGTAGTTCCTCGAACGGCAACTGTTCGGTGCCAACTGAATCACGAGAAACGTGTCCACTGAGCAGAAAGCTGTTGCGCATGCCTTAACACTCCTCTCGTTTGCGTCTCCCAATCATCCCTATCCGTGCGTAGTAGGCCACTCTCTCTCTCTCTCTAACTCTCACACTCTCTCTTTATCTACCTTTGCTTGTTCCTCACGCGCATCTGGTTCCAAAAGCAGGGAATGCAGTGTCCTTTTCCAATCTACTTTTCGTCTTCACCCGTCAGAGCACTCCAGCTGCCACGCACCGTAGCGCATATGCACACACACACACACGCCTGCACACATACAGACTCTCTTTTTTCTATCGATGTTGGTTACGCTCTTCTTCTGACTCTGCTGTGCGCGCCGCTGTGTATCTTGCCAAAGATTGCCGCTCTCGCGCGCTCCCAAAAAAACGTGGTTTTCCATCCACGTACACGTGCACGCATACAGAGGCAGGCACGTGACAGCGTACATCATCATCCTACCACCGCCGTCTTGGTAGATGCTTTCTGCCCCTTTCTCAGAAGATCCTTTTTGCCTTCTTCTTTGTGTAGAAATACTGCCTCTCCCCGCAGCCCGGTCGTCACTCCCTGTCATACCTTCCCAAAAACCTAGTCACTCTCGATGACAATGAACCCATGGTGGTACAACGAACAACTGCCGCTGCGACGACCTCGGCCGTGTCCGCGTTCAAAAACCAACATACGCTTCTTCCCGCCGTTCTTCTCAGTGCGGTCTGTAATGCTTCCTTACAGTACGATTCCTCCCGGTGTACCTGGCGATGATGGTGCAGCTGGCACACCCGTAACTTCTTCCCGCTGCTGCTGTTGCTGTTGCTATTGCCGGACTTTAGGGCTCATTTTATACAATCAATCAATAGACGACCTCTCACTCTCTCCCTCCCTCTTTCACTTGCGTTCGCTCTCTATCTCTCGCTGTTCAGGAGGATTGTATTTTTGTACACGTTGGTGGCTAGCACCTGCCTGCAGCATATGCCCTACTACAACTGTGCGCTTCCATATGGTAGCAAAGAAATTAATACAAAAAGATTCTCTGCCAGCCTTCTTTGAATGCCTTGCTTGCTTGCTTTCCAGAGAACGGACCAACTGCTCAGATATTCAAGGTCCAAAGTGTAAATATTTCACAATTTTTGTTGTATCAAACAGAAAAAAAAGAAATAAACCATTATCCTAAATCATCGTACGAAATAAAATGCACTCTATCGCCTTTGGAACGGTGCTTTAAACATATTTGCCGATTTGCTACTACATACGCACACGTGCACCATCGTGGATACTTCTCCGCACACGTTACCATTCACCCAAACGCATTTAATACAAGTTAAAATGGAAATTGTAAAACAGTTTGCCGCCACGCAGACCACATACAATCGTTCATTACTCCCCACATCAACTCAACATGACGTCGGGAAAACCGCAAGACAAGGACATACGGACAAGCAGTGTGTGCGGCGAGTAGTATGTGTCGCCTGAAAACGGTACAATAATTACCCTACATTTCAGATCTACAGGCCCCTATTCCCATTTGGTTGCTCCCCCAATGCGGACACCAAAAGAACTTGAAACACACACAGCATGGGAGTGAAGCAAATGTGCACTGCTCTCATTATAACCAGTGGTTAGGAGTCATAATTATTTCCATGAAACGCTCAAAATAGTTTCCAGCATGCATGCGTGCGCGAGGAGCAAAGGGGTAAAGAAGTCAACGGACGAAGGTAGTAGAGGAGTGACGCACAGCTAAAGCAGGTCATAGCCCAACCACTAGTAGGCGCCTTCCAGTAGCCGTGGTTAACCGAGTCTGCAACTTCCCTACGATCTCCAGTTGCGTGCCCGCGCACAAGGATATGTCGGGCGCGGTTATGAGTACCACATACACACACACGCAAGGCGGGGAAAAGAGTCCTGAGACATGAAGAGAGTGTGCGTGTGCGTGGCGGTGCAACGTTTACTACTACATGCAATCGCCGATTACACCCCGCACAACACATCCCAACAATGCTGCCCGCCCGCCTGCGTCACGGTTCCGTGCGTATCTTAATAACGATTTGCTTTTGTCATCTGTTCTGCCACAGGATTACACGTACCGACCCCGTCGACTGGGCACGCTACGAAACGGCGAACCGACCGAACCCTCCGGGCCTCTCTGCTGCGACTGCTGCTGCTGCTAGTTTGTGGCCAAAGCATTACGCAGCTAACCAACACATACTGCTGGCGCCATTAAATGCGCTCACTGCAGACAGAAATATCTTCCCGCTCCTTCACCATCGCACCACCGGTCGGCCCAACCACTCTCGCTGTCGATCATTTCGAGCGCTCTCGCCAGGCGAACGCTTTTCCGACCAGCGATTTCTTTTCCCCGGTGTAAAATCTTACCACCGTGGCACCTCGGTGGCGCGCATAACCCTGCATCGAACACGCGACGTACGGTGGTGTGCCGACGATGACGCGGATGTGATGATGGCTACAATTTCCCAATTCCTAGAGATATATTTTCGCCAAACTGTGAGCACTGGAAGGACTTCTCTTTCCTTGTGTGTGTTTTTTTTCTTGCTCATGTGTGTTCAACGTTTTAGCGCAATGAATTCGAGTACTGCGATGCACTGACGTCATATTGGTATGGAAATTGGCTTACACGCAACTATAGCGACACCCCATACATTTGCTTCCCCAGCAAAAGATGCAGCGAAGTTAAACCTAGGTGTAGTGTACCAAAAGGATTTCAAGCTGAGTACACACACATACAAACAATTATGCAAACATGGGACCCATTTTAGCATCACCGAAAAAACAGCAAGAAACAAGAAGAAGAAGAAAACATATCACGGTTGGCAAACTACCGCAACTAAGACACTGGCGTAACAAAGGAATGATAATTGTCACCACTGTGGCACCGGGGCACAGGAGAGCGGGAGGAGTAAACACAGGTCACATTCGACGGTGCTTAAACTGTTGACTTAGAATTCATAATTTATCCTACGCTGGATGATAAATTATGCAGGCGGTTCGCGACATGCGCCACATTTTAAGAGGCGGTAAAGTGCACCTAGGATGAACGTACCGCACGAGCGGGCGCGTACGAGTTCGACATTTAATTTTGCTTTAATTTTTAATGTTGGTGTGGTGTACTTACATCCTTGATCTCCTTTATTTTGCTTCCACCGCGGCCGATGACGCATCCTGCCAGGCTGAGATGAATCAGTATTCTCAACTCGTACTCATTATCGCCGGCCTAGTTCGATCGGGTGCGATCGGGGACATGGAAAATGGGACACGAAAAGGATAACACGAGTTAGAAAAATATTAAGAAGAAATGTAAAAAATTATTTTTCGACTACATCGAGGAAAAACACCTATTTATTGTGCCGTATTTGTAGAAAACAAGACTGATATTTGGTACATACACAATGTTAACCTATTATCAACGACTGGCGCCGATTAACCAGCCAATGTCCGGCACGAGTACTCTAAAAGGACTTCACAACTCGCCACATCGTGGTAGGAAAAACCAAAGGCTGAAAAACACACCAGTTCTTCTGTGCCAGCAAAACGTAGACATCAGTATCAAAAGAGTACAGTCGATACGTACAACAACAAAAAAACGCACTGCTTGCCACAAACAAATCAACAACACGAACCAAATGAGTGTAAATACAGGGTACGGTACGTCTACCACGTACAGACAATCCGACGCCATGCACTTTATGAAAATTTAAACTTGTAATTACGGACAACACGCGATACCAATTGGACGAACCGCACGTCGGTATATATACTCGGGGCGGCTGTGGTTTAGTTAAAACGAAACAGTTAAATTCGAAAAAAAGGTTATACATTTCATTTCACTCTAGAATGTGACACGAATAGAAGGCGCATTATACAGTTACACTCTTGTCACAACTATACAATGCATTAACAATATACATTAACGACCAAACCCGTTTTCTCATGTTCTCGGGCTTTCCAATAGGAATACGTATGTTTTATTTTCATAGGAGTTCTTATACAGGTAGGTTTACTCACCCGATCAAGATGCTTCATCACATCCTTCACTACTTTCGTCACTGTCTCCATATCGCCACCAATGGTAAGCACACTGTAAATACAACGACCGAGAAAGATAAAAACCCACAATTCATTAAACATAAATGCATTCACATTGCAGCTGGTAGGGATAGGAGAGTATACAAGTACAATAGGTTTGCGTTAGCAACATGTACAACAACAATAATCACGATCAGAATATGTCGCAAAGGTACATTAGTGTATAGTTTTATGGAAACAAACAAATTATGCTGCGTCTTCACCGGCAAGAAGATTCATGTGTAGCATCATTGCGCATTGTATAAGAAAACATGTTACAAATTTTACGAAAAAAAAACTATTCCGACATGATTTTAGGTATGCGAAAAAAAAAATTATTTTATAATTGTATGTATTTCATTTTTAAATTGTATCCCACCAGGTTACAATGTTTTCAGTCATTTAAGGAAGCTTACTTAGTTCAAACTTTACATCATGAGTGTGTATGTGTGTGTGTGTGTGTGTGTGATAGGGAACTCTTGCGGGAATTTGCGTTCCTCGAACGGATTTCAAGGCAACAGACAAGTGGGGATTGTGATTATGAGAGATATTTTTGGAATAAATGTGAGTTAATTTTAATACATACAACACATATTGATATTACCTATACGCGCAACCAAACAATTATGATTGGTGGTTTTAGAAAGGAATTCGGACACGTGATGTCTGTTACTTTGTGTACGCAAATTTGGGAAGGTCTTAGAATAGTATAAGCTACAAATTTGTTAATATGAAGATATTGGCATTGAACTGGGAATTAGTACATGAAGTGTGGGAGGAGCCTTTCTTTTAATGCCTGACCAAGAAAAAAGAATCATTACGATTTAATGTATCCACAAAAACAAGCAATAATTATATTATTTTCTAAAACAACGTAAGCCGCTGTGGTAGAGGTGGTAACATAACAACGATGCACTCATACTAAGAGAGTCACAAAAAGACAGGGTATGGATTCGAAGGTTATTTTTCTTCCAGCAGCGATCGTGAGGATACATAAGATAAAACGAAAGTAGCAAACACAGAAAGGGAAACAAAAGGAAAAACAAACGAACATTCACACACACACACACACACACACACACACACACACACACACACATAAGATATTGCAGATACGATATATGTTCAATAAGGATGGGTGTGTTTAGAACGTATGATCAACAGAACGCTAGAAACAGGTGAAAGAATCGTGATCCAAGAATCGGTTTCTATTGTGGGAGATAGTTTTAAGCTATTTCAAGTTAATCGATTCGGGAAACCTTTTTGAGCGGGAAACACATTTCGAAACGGGTACGAAGAAGGATTGTGGAATAATAGTTGTTACTTCTTATTTTGAGAAGGATTTCTACCAGAGCGTTGATGGTGAATCTTCAAACACGTAGAACACAAACAGATTAAATTTTTGGGTATTAGATACTGGGCGGGAGGAAGGGAGGAACACATACATTCTAGGGTCTCTTCTCTCTCTACCATCCACATTGCAACAGTCGATTAGATGAGATACGTTTATGTTACAAAGAGGGACACATATGCTGAGCAGAATAATATCTACAATTTTTCATTATCAAATTCCGATTGCAAGCACTACCATCTGGAGGTCGAAGAAAGGAATCAAAATGTAGTCTAGTGATCGACAAAATAAGCTCTCTTCCAAAACGTACACGATCGTAGGCGACTACACCAAGTATTTGTGTACACAGCACTCCATTCCATAAGACGGCAGATGCATGGTGTGGCAGGTGCATTTATTCCTAATTAATGGTGACGGAAGAATACTTCCCCTCTATATGGAAAAAGAGTAACTAATGCTTTCATCTTTCCTTTTTACCGTTATCAACAGATGCAGAGCTGTTGTAGTTACTGTAACATGCAACACACCCGGTACATCAATTAGGAACGGTCGGAGAGCTCTTCATCTTCTTTTCTTTTGAAATTCTCTCACCTTTCCAAATGGGAGTGCTTTTCTCGAAGGTGGCATTTGAAAATTGTATTCCCGTTTATTACCATTTTAGTACAACAATTACAAACAGAACATATTATCTATCTCGACAGATGTACAAAAGAATGATGCTAATTTGCAAAACCAAAAGGTGGATGGTGGAGAGGCGGATGAGAGATTTACACATTTACAAACGATTGCAAAAGAAAAGGGATACCAGATACTGATACAACAACAACACTCTTCGGCATGGGCGGGTGGTGGTATGGAGTATGGAAAAAAGATGTCTGTGGATCATGTTGTTGATTTTCTTGGATAGTTATTTGTAATAGTTCAGTGGTTCAGTTTGCTTAGAGAATATATAAAGAGAAAAATAAAAGAAAGAGGTCTTTACCGTTCGGGGCCAGTACAGTCGCCTACATTCACTTGGGCTTGATACTGCGCATTTGGGGGGATGATGTGCGCACAAAGGACACGCAGCCGCACAGAAGAAGATTGTGTATGTGTGTGCGTGTGTTTTTTGTTTTGTTCAATTGGTTTGTTTGATTTAAGTGACACAGGCACATATACACACGACACACAGACACGAGTTTGTAGAGTCGTAGAGTGTTTATGGTTTGGCACACATTAGTTTTGGCAATATGCACACACACACACACGATTGGTTTTTTTTTTTTTGGTTTCGATTCGGGTTGTTTTGGGGGTTTGATCGATCAAACGATGTTGGGAATGCGGTGCGCCGTTCGTGAAACACACACATGGCCAGCGATGCATGTGTGTAAAGAAACACCATTGGAAAAGAGAGAAAGAGAGAGAGAGAGAGAGAAAGAGAGAGAAGAGAGAGAGAGAGAGAGAGAGAGTAGAAATTTATATTATTTTCCAGAAGAGATGATCCGAGTCAGGTCAGGCACGAACGGATGAACGAGTAAGCGGGCGGGCAGGCGGGCAATCAGACGAGTAAGTCAGGCGCACATCGGGTGAGCGATCATCACGGGGGCAGGACATATGGAACAACAGGGTCGGTTTTATCGTGACGTTGTTTGGTGGTGGTAGCAGTAGCAGATGGTAATGGTAGTAGTGATAGCAGAAATGGTAATAATAGCAATAACATTCGGTCGGTAGCGATGGTGCACATTTTCCGCAACAAAGCCAGAGTGTGAGGACGTTGATGATCCAACAGTGAAGTTGTCAAGACGGTGATGATCGTCACCATCATCGAAATCGTACGATCGGGGGTTATTATATTGGGGTTCCACATTTCGTTGATTACCACGCGCAATCATGGTTACGATCCATAGCGATCGTTGACCATTTCACCAAACCGTGGGCAATGATCGTTAACGTTGGCGGGGTTAGAATGGGAGATTCGATCGTTTTGGTTGGTGGTTGCCATATTGATTATGGAGTCACGATTTGAGTCCCATGGGTTTGACATGCCGGGCGATCGGGAATACCAAGAGGGCAGTTGGTGGTAGGCGAGGCAAGTAAGTGAGCATATCGAGTTCGATTTTGAGATCAGTTCGTTTAGTTGCCAGCATAGAGTTTTGTACAGACACACGCCAGAGAAACCGGAGACACCCCGTGGTGATAGTGATTAGCAATGTTGGCACAAGGTAATCGGGCAGGCGCAGTCAGCAAGGGTTGAGCCATGACGGTACAGATGATATACGTAATATAGTGGTGGAACCGACGGGTTATAAACGAGTACATTGCCAAGTGTTATCCAGAAGCGAATTTATGTAGCACCACATTACACAAGCCGTCCACCATCGAGATAGGGTATATCATTGTTCACGCCATTAGACGGTGCGCGCGTGTTAGGTGTGAGGAACGTTATTGTCGATTGGTACCCGACAAAAAGTAGTGTTCGTGTTTTTTTTTGTGTGTAATGTGCACAACGGATATTTCACCAGAAGACAGGAGACACCACCGTAATCGCCATCGGTTGGGACATCAATTTCGGGTTTCCGGACATCGCAGGTTGGCAGGGGTATGGTTTTTAGAGCGTTTCGATTTGTTAATATCAGCGGGCGTTCAAATGTATTGATGTTTTCCCCCAAAATATAGTAGTGGTGGTAGTAGTAGTAGGACCAGTGTGTGGTATTTGGTTGGTGGCGGTAATATAGCAGTAGATGAACATGGGTAGTCATTTTTTTATTTCAATTACACGGTACCAACGGTTTAACACACCCGAGAATCGATAGATTACGGAATACATATGAGAAGGGGGGAAAGGAGAAAGAAGAAAAAATCATATTTAGATACAAGCTTACGTTGCAAACCAACCATTCATTATTAACATCAATAAAGGACACGAAACGAATCAGAAGAAAGTCGATCGAGGCAAACTAATAACGGTATAAAACACAATCGTCCAAACCAAAGTTGATGGATCGTTTACAGAAGACGATTGAACTAACCAAACGTTACTCGACACTAACACGAGAAGCGTCCTGCACCCAACTGAACTGCAGACTGACAATTTATCGAGGACTAGGACTATCAAAAACGACAAGAGACTAGAATGAAATAGTTACAGTTCTTTTAATCCCTGGTGGTAGATATGCTGACAGAACCGGAAAATGATTTAATACACGGTTAGTATGCAATGTGTACAATAGATCATCTACAGTGGGATTTGCGCAGCTAATACTAAAGACCTGCAGAGAATTTTGCTATTTATATTCTGTTAACACTAGATTCGCTCATTCTGTGATGGAAATAGTGCATCATCATTTCGTTTGTCCCATACAAGAAATAACAATTTAGTACCGAAAATTTTACGTAATTATTGCATTCTGCAACAGACAATTGAGATGGGGAGTAAGATTTGGTTAACTAATAATCGCACCGTTGTCGAAAGCAGTGTAACAAGAGGAAAACGAAATAAAGTTCAACGAGTAAACAAAACTAAACAAACTAGACATACGCATTAGTTTTTAGAAAATTATAAAACAAACATAATCGTCAGTAACCATACCTCTGTCCGTAGCTTTTGGATGTTGTGGCCTCCTTTTCCTATGATAGCTCCAGCCATCTTGATTATCAGGACAACGGTTCGATGGCAAGGCACAGAGATGCAAGCGGACAAAACAAGAGAAATAGAGAGGAGAGGTGAATTAATTTTCTTGTCAATCTTAAAAATCACAATCCACACGTTTAACGCAGGAGATTGTTTGCAATACTTCAGATCACTTACCTTGCTCGGAATCAGCAACCGAACCTCCTGCTCCTCGGAGCGCATCCGCTTCACAGACGACTTGCTGCTCGAATCAGACGAATCTTCAGCGTGAGCATTGTTTTTGGAACTCTGTTCATCGTTAGATCCGTCCTGTTCTGTGGACACTTGCTCCTCATTTGCGCCGTCGCAGGCATCTTCGTTTCCACGCTTCATTTTATGGCTGCAATAAAATGGAATAAAACAAAACCACGCACACAGACGCAACTTTAGTTACACTCTTTGCTTTGATTATGGTAATTAGCGCTCTGTCGACTTGTTTGTTGTTGCTCAAGACCTAGCAATCAAAACCTAGAGTACGCGTTAACAATCACAACTAGCTTCAGGGCTGTGAGTGGGATTGTAGAAAATTTAAATCTAAACCAGATTTCACTGCGACTCGCACCCTACACAGGCACCAGTGGGGCGGTGGGGGTTTAGTTTGTGTGGGCCACGTGTGGATTACATCAGGACAATCAATGTTTAGAGGCATCAACTTATAAGGAAACGTGATCAACCCTAACAGCAGTCAGCTTCTGCGTTATACTTGTTACGAGCGAAATGGGGATTTATCACCAACACCTTTAAATAATTCTTGGTAACTGCTAATAAATTGGTTCCACATGTTTGAAACTAAGATTGGTGAGATCAATATCCCACCACCGGTCTACCACCGGTAGACTTATAAGCAATCTAGCATTTTAGATCCTCTCTAATTCTTAAAAATTTTCAAACGTTACGGATAATACCTAACGTTTTCGAATATCATATATAACTCATGGATTATATCTTTATAGGTGGCAAAAACAATAACAATTCAATCAGACACACGATAATTGTAAAGGACATGGATTTTCAGAATATATGTACCTCATTCGTATTTTTCATAACCGTGACCGATCAACAGAACTGATTCAGATGGATCATGTGATCATCTGATACTAAAACAACATTTCCTCACAAACAACCTTGCCATCACACTAGCAACACAGGAATTCACTGTACACTGATACGGTATCTGCTATTTGTGCTCACTGAGAGCTACACAAAAGGACAACTAACACAGAACCTTTCACATTGTGAGGATCCCAGACCCCAGGAACCATTTAGATGCACCGGAAATGTAGGACTGACCATGCTGCTAGCAATGGACCCATATTTATTGATAAAAATTTCTATGCCCGTGGAAGATATGCTGCAAACGGCTAGTATCATCCTGTACACCCGCCACTTGTCACAGTGCTGTGGTCGACTTCCACGGAGGGGAAGTTCGTTCACCATTTACTAGGACTATCAAATCGAAGGGACATATTTACTAGGTAGACATCGCACTGGCCACATCATTGGTACACGTAAGTGTCTATCTATTTTCTCCACTTCTCATCCATCCATCTCATCTCCATCCGTTCCACGCGGTTCTACCCCTTTTACATGGACAAATGAGAGGGGGAAGAGGACAGCCCTCGAATACTACGGCGATTTTCCCCCTTGCGGATAGAACTTAATCATTACACATGCCACGAAACTATTACCACATAGAGCCGCGCCACCACGATCCATCGTCCATCGTCGAACCGCCGCACAGACACAACTTCGAAACTGGTAATTTATTTTTCTTTTTTTTCACAACACCATATCGCCGTACGTCGCCTAATAGCGTTGCGCGGGTGCTAGTGGTGGTGCTTGTGCATGGAATATTATTTTTCAATACCAATGCTCACGACATCGGCAATAAATAGGACACAATGCAAACACATGGCGAGCCTTCAGAGTGGGTTAATGTTTAAAATTTCTTTTTAACAACAGTTTTTTCCGTTATACATTTTTTTCTTCTTCAAAGCAAACATCACACACCTCGGACAACAGTTTTGTAAATAAAATGGAGAGCTTAACGTTACATACTTCCTATAAATCGTCACCCAATACCTTGTGCGCCGGGGCAACCTGCTCCAATTGTTGCTGGTGTGCGCTTTAGCAAAAAGACGATACACGAACGAAATTCTAACTTCCGCACGATCGAGAGTGATCGTACGTACTACTTGACCCACTGAAACTGACTGAAAAATCCATCGTCGCCTTCAGAGACGTGTGTCTGCTTATTCCGGCGACAAACAAACAAAACAACCAAACAAGATCATAAAACCGCTGCCCACGCCAATCTCGTTGAGATCAGCGTGCGTTTCACTGTACCACCACGTCCACCACGAGACGGTGGTCGGAGCACTCAGCAGAGCAAGGGGTAACACAGTGGGAAGGGCGCGAGAGTGGGCCTTCGTTTACTTTCCACTTCTATACGGGATCACAAATTCCAACGGTACAGGTGTAGGTCGCAGCAGCCGCAAGATAGGTGTGCTTACGCAGCACTTTACGAACACAGCCGCGATTTGTCGACCCGCCACCGCAACCGCCGCCGACGACGACACAGCTGATGGTGCTTCTGGTGGTGTTGGTGGTAATGTTCGCCGACCACAAGGATCGTAGTAATACCCCTTAATAAAGCGTAGTGACGATCATTCGACAACCAAGCCGGTCGACTATAAACCCCGCCATACCGCGGAAGAAGAATGCAGATCTCCTTCAGTTAATAAGTTTGATGTTAAATTGTGACTGTGAGTGTACATTCTGAATCTCGCATAACACGTTTCGTTGCATAACTCATGCGCAATGGATTTAAGCTTTAATTTAAATAAAATCATATACAGTCACTGATATACAGTCCCGTCCCTGTGCGTTACAAAACCATGTTCAATACATTTCAGAGCCAATTCAGACCGAATTCCAGTGACCAGACAACAAAGTGTTCTAATTTGTATTCATCGTTTAAATCTGTAATATACTTCTATTTTTAGCTCATTACATACATTACAGGTATTCTCCGATATACGACATACTCGATAAACGCAATTTTCTAAATTTTACAGTTCTTTGAGCAAATTGTACTAACTGGACACATTGTTTGTCAAATGCCAAAAAAAAATCCCTTTTGCTCGAATTTTTTCGAACCAAAATTGTCATCTTCAGCTGGAATCAGATCAATTAACTAATTTAGTGACTAAAACCTGCAACCTATCAGAAAAATTACACAAAAATAAGCTATAATTTGAGTGAAAACCTCGAAATTCGACATACTTATTAAAAGCGTATATCAGGGATACATTACGTATACCGGGGATACAGGTGCGGGTAAACTTTCGCAGTAATATTTCATACATAATCTCTAGCATAGCTAATATTTCTATTTGTTTGTATACTATTTTACTATTTCCTAAGAAAGTAGATGCACTGCAAAATGAACACCATTACAACGAGCAAATCAATAACCAAACGTTATGTAGTTGTCTATTTAGGTTTTGCAAAGTAGTAAGGTTTTAAAATATGCATAGCCAGCTGCAAAGTTTCATCGTTATTCTCAATGCAAATCGTGGGTGAATAATGTATGCTATAGGAGCAGCGGAAATTCGCAACGTTCTTCATTCAGCACGGGTAAAGAAGAGGGACTTTTACAGATTCGACACAAAAGACAAGAAATTTACACAAAAAAAAGTAGAACTATTAGACAATATTCTAAAAAAAAAAGGTTTTTATATTAAATTTTCATAATTACTAGGATACTAACAGACATCGTAATGGCCAGATAATTTGGGTCTCAGGCATTGGCACAGAACATTAGTTACTTCTAACAGTATAATAAATAATACGAGCATGATAACTTGTATTATTTTACTTTTTTTAAGAATACGCTTCCACCAACAAAATTGGAAAGCAATCAAAATGCGTGATAAAGAAAGCATTCTATTTTGCTCTTGATAGAAATCCAAGAAATTTGTACATTTGTGAAATTGTGTAATAATCATTATTTAATACCCGTCGATTGCCTGTTGTCCTACCGTACAGTTCCACCCTTCGGACGAACGCACAGCACACAATTAGCGTAATATGTGCCTCTTTCGGAATGATTTGCATCGATAAAGCAAAAGCAATACTATCTCCTCCTTCTCCGCAGGCCTATGTAGCCACGAACATCAATCGAAGACAAATGATAGAATACCCTCCCCCCTGACCCTGGTCATCTCCTTCACTCCTTCCATCTTTTCCCTTTCCCTCTCACCATTCCATAATGATCTTCTCCAGTCTGGCTGACCCAACACTTTACTTCCTTCCCTGACATTATGTTCTAATACATAGAAAGAAAGTTACCATCCACGGCCCTGCCGCCGTGTTTCATGCACCCGGTGGAACGAACCACCGAACCAGAGCATCTCACACGGTCCCCCCACACACCGCCACTGAGGAGTGGTGTGCGTTTGGAGTGGGTGATGGTGGTGCTTTCATCAAACTATTGCAAGCGCCAACCCAACCCATTCACGCTGGTGTCTATTATGTATGTAATAGCCTAAATTGATGGGACATATGCCGCCAGCCTGTCCGAGCGCGCCGCAACAGTCTTTGGCAGCAAAAGCGCCGCACAACGTCACCAGGGGGTAGTTATCTTTTTTACACGCCGGCTAATGTTTGATATTTCTCCTCCAATGTCAAAACAAATCGGTTTCCATGGTGCCCAGCGACAATGCTTTCGCTGCAGCTTTTCGTCATTTTTCCGTTCACCCACCCCTCACCACCCCAGTAAGCTCAATTCCCATCCAAGCCCCGATTAAGGGGAATCGAAAACCGATGTTCTCCGCGTGTGGGTAATGGGTCTTTTCAGTTTGGCCGCAAGCAGAACTCTACCCCCTCGAAGCCATGCTTGTAGCTAGTTATCTCTGTGTTTTTTTCCGGTAGTGGGCATATTAAAGGTGGTCTTGGCCGTAACAAAAAAAAAAACCACAGTATGTACCATTGGTGGACACGCTCATTGCCGTCAGTTTTCTTTTTTTTTCACACGCTTCATGTAACTGTCATGTAAAACGTCTGCCCGTCACACATTTATACATTCTAGCTTTTTAATCGGTTATTGATTTGTATCTGGCCAAAGAATTTAATTTCGTCACCGTTAAGAACCGATCTCATGGGTTAGGAGGATACTACATCTCAAGATATTTTGATGGCCCTTTGAAGTCCAGATTTTTTTAGCAATGACTTTCAATCATTCACTTCTTTAATGCAGTAAATATGAACGAACGTTCATGAACATGAAAGGAAAACATTCAAAAAGGTGTTAAAGAAGCCACTCCAAGACCCCATTCCGAACATTTAAAATCTTACCTACAAAATTTATATTTTTTATAGAAATAAATAAAAAATATAATGCTATTAAAGTCCTCAACAGCGCCGTTGTAATACACGTTCGTTACTTCCAGCAAAACAGACGCCACAATCCATTCTATCGATAACATTCACAAATGGCTTTCAAACATACGTAGACCCATTCGTAGAAGGCCGTGAGGGCATTTTCTTATCAGTCGTTCTTACACAAGCAACAACGAAATGGAATGGCATCCTCCCAACTGGATTGGTTCGTCTAATTCGCTTCCCCAAAAAAACAATCCCCAATAAAACCATAAACAAATCAAGTATTTCCACGTTCACAACGAACGATTTTCTTTGCACAATGTGCACTGGAGAGAAAATCGATTCGTAATAATTCCTTGCCTGTCGTGCCCTTTTCTACGCGTTACTGAAATACGGCTGGCCGCTCTCGCGCTCTTACCATCTCTGTTTGCCCACATACACGCACATAATTTTCCGGAAGTCGGCTCTATAAAACTCGCCAAAGTGTGTGAGTCATTGCCTCGACACGCATCTTTGCACATTTTGTGCCTTTTTTGTATGAAGGGGCACCTCCAAAATTTTGACACTTATTTCTATTCGTCCGCACGCTGTTTCCACAATTGACTCGGGATATTCTGGTGTCATTTCTCAACGTCGCATAATGAACAAAGGAACAGGAACTTGCCGCCCCATCCCCATAGGCAGGATTGTTGTTGTTCGACAAGAAACAGCGACGAGACGCGTAAATATTTGATCGTCATTTACATATTCGCTCGGGACGGGGGCAAAGAGCGATGAGGGATTGTGACCAATTTTACCAAAAGGCGAAATTTGACCCACTAAAAAGCTGAAAAAATAAACAACGTCCGCTCACACGCACGCACGGCAGTCTCTGGAAGACAGTACGTACGCTCGGTACCGTTATAAGCCGGCAGATTCTGATGATCCGAGCGGTTTTTAAGCAACGTACTACCCCATTATTATTGACCACAATCGCACTTGCTGTCAATCCTGCAGTTTTCTTTTTTTTTTTTCTTCTAAATGCCTCTCTGCTCCCGAACCTTCAGCACGCACTTGGTCCAAATTCTAGCACGGAGCGTTACATAACCTTTTTTCGGGAGCATCGAAATCGAGAAGAGTCCGCATAATGTCCATTCACATTATTCCCCCCGCAGACGAGATTTTTCATCGAGAAAATGAATGAAGATGAATCGGCTACAAGTTCTGCGTTCCGTCCGGATGGGCGTGCGTGGCTTGTAGAATAGTCGCGCACATTTCGCCATTTTCCTTCGACCTGGGGGCTGACCGTTTCGACGCGAGAAAGCACCGTGGTGTCCGGAAGAAAACTTTCTCCCTATTACCACGGAGCTCGCCCGGTTTGAAGGAATAACAACAAGAGCATAATGTTCTCTTTCCACCCGGGAGGCACGTCGTTGCATAACGTGGACAAATTCGGCCGATAAACCCCGACCCCGACACTGCCTGTTTTCGCTTCGTCCCGACAGACCTTGACGCCGTTCATGGACCACACCATGGTGCCCGCTCCGGCTTAAGAAACCGGTTCCCAGTGACCTTCAAGTGCACGTTTTCCTTCACGCTTGGGGAAAGGACATTGGTGCGGCGCCAGCAAAGAAACGGTCCGTGGATCACCTCTTGCGCGTTATTCGCAGTGCCATTGCTACGGCGTGCACAACCCGGTAGACAACCACACACATATGCACAAACACACACACCCGCACACTTTCCCGGTCCCGGTTGGAACATTTTCCGCTTACCGTTTAGTGGCACGGCGGCGGCAAGGCACACACCCTTTCTATACGTGAATTTACACTTACCCTTGTTGAGAATCGAATCACACCAACAATTGCACGGCTATTTTGTTTATGGCTGTTACTTTGCTCCAAAAAAATACTTTCCCGCAAAGCTTGGCGTGGCTTGCAAACACAATGAACTGTCTGCCTATTTCGAGGAAGAAAATGGAGCAAGCACAGCAGCACAGTCAAACCCACAGCAGTGATCTGTACCGCTTTTTGACGTCATCGTAGCAGCACCGTTCGGAGTCGCTCGCGAGAACGAGATGCCCGGAGTGGCAACGAATGAAGCTTCGCTTGACAGTGTGGGGTTGGACTATGCGCGCTGCACGGTTGCTAGAGAACGGTCTCGTTTTCTTTTTATTTATAGCATAAATCTCAGTAAAAATGAGGAAAATACCATTTTTTGCAATGAAAAAACAAGATGAAAAATTTCTGATTTACTGGTTGTATCTTTACGACTATTTATACATTTGTTTGAAATATGTAGGTTCCGTTATAGCTTTGCTTGTAAGAACCTTGACACGCAGCAACTTTTTTGTCAACAATTACTATGTCAACAAATTTGTAAACTCAAACTGTGTTCGCAAGATCGGACTTCCGATTCGTTTTGTTTTATTTTTTATGTGTTTATCAACATTTGCGTTCAATGCACCGTTAAATGCATGATCTTTTTTGTAATTCGCAGCATACTGTCCACTCAGTGCAATGAACGAAGATCCGCAAGTTTGGACGGACGATCAGTCGAACGCATCGTCCGACTGTAGCGACAGTAGCTGCGATTCGCGATCGCACGAATGGGGCCAATACATCGTAAACAACTCCCTGTTTTTCGTCAAATTTGATCTCGTTTGCCACGCGAAGCCCGCCGCCTTCGACGATGATCTGTTCTTCCGCAACGAGTATCGGCGCCTGTCGATCCGCAAGAAGGAGAGCATTCTGTCCCGGTTCGGACAAAAGGACAAGGGCAAACACAAGCTCTTCCGGGTGAGCGTCATCGATACGTCAAAAAAGGAGCAAATCAATGGCATCCAGAAGGACGTAATCATCAGTATTGCGCCGAAGAAAAATGTCCCGCTGAAGGAAGTGTTGCCGCTGACCGAAACCATACTTGGGCTGACGACGAGCCTGTTCCCGGACGGCCGGAAGCTGATGGTGGATAAGATCAAAGACTATTCAGTGTTTGCCAAAGGCAAGCTGGTCAAGTCCAAGGACTGGATAAAGTCTATCGATGCCGAGCAGGTTACGGTGGACAACTTTGAATCGCTGCTGGAAGGTTCGACCAAGATACCGACGATTATTAAAATTAGCTTCTTTGAAATGATCGAGCCAGACATTAGCAACGCGATCGAGATCAAGATTACGAACTTTATGGATTTGATCCAGAGCCAGGAGACGCTGTTCGACAAGGAGGACATCCAGTCGATGAGCAACAACGATCTGATCTTCAGTATGATCTTCATATCGAAGGAGTACACGCAGAACGATGAGCTGGATGTGAAGTTTTGCTATCCCACGCGCGAGAACAACTACCTGTTCAACTCCCGGGGCAGCTTCGTGACGCTGCATTCGATTTTCAACCAATCGTTTAATCAACAGTCCATAATGACGAATTTGAAGATCAAAAACGTCCTCTACTACACGACGTACACCGTGCTCGAGGACGGGATTTTGTTGCTCGGCTTCAGCTCCAAGTACTCGTCGGTGTTTGCGGTGAAGCAGAAGAGTGAACAGATCTGTCGCTTCTTAAACGCACTGTATCGCTGCGGTACAGCCGTGTTTAATAGACCGATTGAGCAGCAAACCGAGCTGATGCAGCTGTGCGAAATGATACGCCACTCGATCAAGGCTAACCGGAACTGGGACAAGTTCGAGAAAACGTTCCCCCAGGCACACTTTGTCCCACTGCCCAAGGAGATACAGCTGCGTATCGACGATGCGCTCGGCGAGCTGGAAGCGATGGACTATCGCAACTGGAACGACGATTTTGTTGATCTGTTCTGTCTATTGACCGTCATCGGTTGTGCCCTGTACTACAAGCAGCATCTGGTCTGTACGCATCTGAATGGCGAGTACATGATGGACATTGAGACGGTGTTGAAAAATTTGGGCGTGTTCGAAATTCTTACCACCACCGACGTGAAGAACATGGCCATCTGGCGCAAGTTTTACCCGAAGCAGTACTGTGCGGATGGGTTCCACGAGAAGAACGACGCCTACCTGATGCTCGTGTCGATCGGCAACCTGCTGATGGTGGTGGTGCTGGAAGTGCCGATCGACACGACGCACAGCAAATCGTTTTCCCGCTACGTCGACGAGATACAGGACATGCTGAGCTACTTTAAATCGACCGGCATCGAAAATCTCATCCGCATATGGATCGACTCGAACCGCCGCCCGCAGTGCATACCGACGAACGTGAGCAAACAGCAGGCGGGTGACCAAGCGCCGCACGAGGACCGTGCGCAGGTGCGCAGCCATGACGAGGAATCGAACGCTTCCAGCTCGATAAAAAATCAAGCGATTCGCGAGGAGCAAAATCCCGAACCGGACGATGACGACGATTCTGACTGGGGCCAAAGCATGGACAGCAGCCAGCGGAGCAGCAGCTTCGACATTACGGATCTGTCCGAGAACCGGTGCAAGGAATTTTCGGAGCTCATCCCGACGCAGCTAACGACCGGGCTGGAAAATCTGCTATTTTACTACGTCCAGCTCGAGGTGGGCGATGGATACTTCCTGGCACCGACAGTTAGTGGCGCCAACGTGAAAAATGATATAATCATGAATCTGTTCCGCAAAACGTGCACCTTGATACACGCGACGTTTGAAAACACGAAAAAGTTTCGCAACCTTCTGTCTCGCGAGTCGAGCAAATTGAACACGCAACGATCGCTGGTAGCCATCAAGGAGCAGGGCATGCTGCTGTCCGTTCCGAAAGATCATGGATCGGGCGAACGCGTCGAGTTTTGGGTCGTCGGACGCCTGTTTCACAGCCCCGCCAAGGAGCTGTACGTTTGTCATCGAGCGGATGCGCCTCAAAATATGGTAGAGTTAGCGTTCCGTATCTGTCTAACTTGTGCTGGATAGACAGGAATTAGGTATTTATAGAGAGACACACAGCAAAACACTCAACAATCCAAGCCCTTCCATCTTATGCAACGAAAATGGAGACTGATTTTTGCATTTAAAAACTTTTACAAGACCTAGTTAGTTTGTAAGGCATAAAATGTCCAATGTTGTACTAATTTATTGTGCATGATCATGACAAAGCTAATAAAACGCAAGAGGAAGTATTTGAACGGGTATCGGATTGGTTTGCCTGTGAAAATATCATTTTATTTAAAGAGCTAATCAACAGATGTAAAAGGCACTCTTTTTTACAGATGTTTGACACCGCTCGCCGCTCATAATCCTTCAGTTAGTCGCCGTACCTCTTCGGGCCGTTGCCTCCACGAAAAACGTAATACAGAATACAGTTTACGGAAAAGGACACTAACAAAACAAGTGTATGTAAATATATATATATATATATATATATATATATATATATATATATATATATATATATATAATCGTTATACAATGCCTTCCCCGTGGTCACAGTTTCGCGCTGTGGTTTACATTAAAACTATCGTGATGATATTTTTCTATGTGTTCCGCCACATACACTACATAAATAAGTGGAATTGCGAAGCAAAGCGCCAGGATAAAGACGAGCAAACAAATCCAGGATATATCACAATCGCTCCCATTGCATGAAAAGTCATTTGCCGGCAGCCGCAGTGGCCGCGGCTGCGGAAAGCTATCGTCATACTCGCCGCTCAGCAGCAGCGGCTCGCTTAATCCCGCATCATCTTCGCCGTGCAAATCGTCGAGCGCGATTTCACTCGAGCGGTCGGCACGGTCCCTGTGTTTTCCGGAAGACTTTCTAGGAAACTGTGTGGCAGCGCTGCTGCTCGGCTGAATGGAGGCGTTGCTTACGGCGGCAAGAATCAGCTTCTCGTCCAAGGTGGCTTTCGCTTCCACCGCAACATGGCTTACACTCGGCGGTGTGGTTGTGATGTTTTTGGGGCTGCTGTTCCCGCTCGTGTGCACGCGCGGTAGGGTTTCCAGTAGGATTGAGTGTGGGGTCACCGGAACGCGAATCACGTTTCGTGCATAGATTTCGTTGTCCTTGTCTATTTTGTTCAACTTCTTCAATTGAGGTATCTACAAAGGTTTAAAAGAAAAAAAAACATAGCAATACGGTTGCCCACCGCAGTAAAGACAAGGAAGCCTACCGAACAGTTGAATCTCAGCGCGATCGCTTGCAGCGTATCACCCGGAAGGATTTGCGCCTCCAGCCATCGCTCTATGGGTGCCGATTTGTGTTGAGCCAGTGGGAATTCATATCCCTCACTCGTGTACGGTTCCTCCACGTAAACATGACTGCTGCTCGGTTCAGCTTTGACCCTGAAATTGTTTGAGTTGAAACCGAATGAGCAACGAGGCAGCCGCACGATCACACACTACGCCCTCCTTACCGTTGTCGTTTCATTTTGCGAATATTGGTACGGCCAGATGCTGGGGCAGGACTTTCATTTTCGCCTTATTTCCGATTCCGGGAGGATCGCGGACGTGTTACAGCTGCGATAATACAAACAAACTTTCCAAAAGCAAATTTCTTGTTCTTTTCGTGCACAGGTATCAACAATACTCGTCAGCGCGCAAATGTCAACACGGGCTTCTCTGCCCAAGGTGTAGAAAGTCTTTACCAATTTTATTGATGGAGGCAGAACGTAAAATGATAACTAAACGAATGATACGGTAAAAAAGAGAAAATATATTGTAATCCATTTTCCAAAAAAATGGAATTTGTTTCATTTTTGTAAAATTCTGAAAATGTTGTAACCGTTCTTTTTTATTGCGCTTTTCAACCCGCGAGCGTAAACTATCGTTACTTTGACAGCACGGTTGGCAATTGACAGCCGTTAAATGCGCGGATCACATTCAAATGGTTTTGTGTAGAAATGGCTGAAGCAAACAAAACAACCGCAAGGCAACAATTTCTCGATTCGTACACTGCATTAGTGAATGGAATTAGGTAAGTTGTCGTTTGTTCAACACCTACAATACAATAAAATGAACTTAACTTACTTTATTGCAGTACCGCACGGTTCGACGAGTTTAAGGATTTTTTTGCCAACGAAAATGATTTTGAGGTGGCGGTGCAGGAATTCCGCGACGGATTGCAACAAGAACTGCTGGCGAAAGTGAACAGATTGTGGAATGAATGCGACATCGATACCAATGTGGAGATTTTGGAAAGCTTAAAGAGCAAAGCAGCAGGCAGCTCAAACAAAATGTGGCGCCCCACGGGCAAAAGTGTCAGCGAGCAGGTTCGTCCACTGGTGGTGAACAAACTGAAGACGTCGCTGAAGTTTTACCAATTGCAGCTTGGATTTCAAAAGGAGCGTACCGAGGTAAGTTTTCCATGGTGCATGGAATATTACTGTTTGTGCTACGATGGACGACCGATGTGATGAAATCATTGCAGGAACTAATCTACTCCATTGAAACAATGCGAGCGAAATATCGTGCAATGCAGACCAGACGAAACCATTTGCTGCAACAGATCACCAACGAACAGAAGACGTTTGACTCCATCCGGGCCCATCACAAAGAGCTCGAACACAAGGTGAACGTTGACCTGCAAAATTGCCCAAATCGAAAATAAATGTCCCACGTGTGGTTCTGTTTCAGGTAGGATGAATTTGTAACAAGTTTATTATTTAAAAGAAAACACATTTTTTAAACTAAAAGTACACTTCTCGTTCATGTTACGGTAAACATACAGCAGATTCTTCTTCGTTAGCACGTTCGGATCATTTGACCTTGTTGCTCGACTCTGGGAGGGGTTAGGGAGTGGAAGTTAGTGGGGAGGGGATCTGTGACTGATGTTGTCCATATGTACAGCGTGTTTAGAGGATAAAAAAGGCCACTAGCATTAAACGGTGCACATTTTTTTTCGAAGCTGCTTGTTAGTGTCGCGGTTGCGATGTTTCTCCGTATCGTAAAAACCTTTAGTTCCGCTTGGATGAATTGATCAGATATTTGCAGCAGTGCGTGAGTAGGTGCTTTTCGGTTGAGGAATTATTGTTGTGCGAAACTGATCCCACCTCGCGGGTGTAAATGTCTAACCCGTACTGTCCTTCCTCTGGAAAGCTGCGAACGAAGATGGAAGCCAAATTAATTTCCCCTCGCTCATGCCTCACTGCATTTCGGGTCGGGCGCAATTGCCTAGCCGCAACCTACCTTATGTTGAATGTGATCATATCGTCAAGGATCGCCTGCTGCACATACTTCGAGAGTTTCTTCTCCTCGATGCCATTCTTGTGCAGTGTGGCCATAAAGTCCGTCAGCGGTCTTGACATACGGAATTGCAGTTCGATCGCTCGTCCGGCAAAAATGAGTGGTTCCTGAAACAATATGCACCGCGAAACCGGAAAAAAGATGGTCAGATCAGTATACCGTAGATGAGAAGAAACTCTTTTTTACCGGATGTGTAATTGGTATGAGTCCGAACAGACGCGTCGCTTTTGTGGGACCCCATTCGCCGCTGGCACAATCCGGCAAAGGCACCATCACGGTCTGCAACTCTTCACAGCAAATCTGAAAACCGGAAGGAAAGCATGGTGATACATTCTGAAGCACACGCCATCCCAGTGTGTTGAAGGAAAGCTACGCACCTTAAATTTGCATACACTTTTGAACTTCATCGGTTCCCCCGTAAGGTACTCCTGCGGTGTAACGGCGTTGGCAAAGATATCGAGCAAGAATGCACCGGAACAGGGTGCGTGTACCCGAAAGGCGACCACGTTGCTGATGACTGACTGCATGACGAACCGCTTGAGCGAGACACCATCGAACGAATCTTCATCGCTGTCGTAGAACTTGAGGTTGTAGTGGAAGATCAAACAACCCTGCATGTCGGACGGCATGGCTATCCGCACCGTGGCAGCGCCTGCGTCGAAAAAACAGGTTCGTAAAATTAAATATTTTCCCACGCAAACATCCCATCCTCTAACGGTTTTACCTGTGTCGTCCGTGTAGACAACGGCCCCGTAACCGTCGTCGGCAAAGTGCAGTCCGTAGCGGAAGAACAGCGATCGCACGAAGGGCAAGTTTTCAAACTCCGTCAGCGTAATCGGTCGCTTCAGCAGCTGCCACTCCTCTTGCAGCGGGAAGAACTCGTAGATAAACTCGCGCGGATCGGTCAGGAAGTAGTGATCGTCGTACTCGTATCGCAAGCTGTCGTTCTTACCCTTGCCCGTTTTGGGCGCCTCCTTCGCGTTGACCAAATGTCGGGCGCCCCAATTGCACTGCACGAATCGCCACGCACCCGCCACGTAGACCGCGTTCCACGAGTTGCGGAATCTGGAATTTTTCGGATGACTGAAGAGCGCAAAAACGAAAAGGGTAACGAGTTAAAACCGAAGAGTGTCATATCAACTCCGTTTTTGTGTGAGGGCACCCGGCTTCATCACCACAACATCCACCACCGACACCACCAAGGTCGACATATCTGGTGCATATCTTACCTTGAGTCCTGGAACTTCACGCCCGGCTGGTAACCAGCGCTCTTGGAGTAACCCTTAATCACCACGCAGTGCAGGCCGGCGTAGCTGCACAGCCGCTTGAACAGCACGTGGTAGCTCTCCGTGCCGTACTTGATGCCGCGCAGCAGTCCCATCGGTGTGTCGCCCCGCAGATTGTCGTCGAACGTCATCGTGTTCAAGTTCTTCACCGTTATCCACCGGAAGATGGTGCGCGCCTTCTCGATGTCGGAGGTGCAGCGGCCCACCAGCTGCCGCACCAGGTCGGTGAACGTTTTCTGATCCTCCTGGGCGACGGTGATGGCGATCTGATCCACATCCTGAAACTCGACCGGATCGTTGTACACCTGGAACTTGCTCAGGGCGGGCGGTGCCGGTTTCGGTGCGACCAGCGGGTACTCCATCGCCACCACCGTCTCGTTGATGTCGTCGTCCAGGAATATGCTCTCGCTCTGCATGTACTCGCTTCGCCGTACACTGATCAGCTCCAGCATTTCGCTCGACTGCCGGTCGACCAGGGCGGCCGTCTCGGAGCGCTCGTGCTCGAGCAGCTTTCTCGTGAGGCTTTCCTTCTTTTTCGTCTTCCGGATGGTCATGTTCTTCTCCAGGTCTTCCTTCTGCTGCTCGTGCTTCAGCGTCAGGATGTTCTGATCCTCGCGCGATCGTCTGCTGGTGGTGAGCTCCTTCTCGAACTTGTGCGCTAATCGCTGCAGCTCGCGCTCCCATTCGTCCTGCGCCAAGTGAAGGAAAGCAAAGTAGCGTCGGCATTGTATTATAGAACTGTCGAAGGGGAGCAACACAAACCTGAATTTCACTCTGCATCCGTCGATCTTCCTCTTCTCTTTTGCGGGCAAACTTTCTGTACAGATCATCTTCCTCCTTTCGATGTTTCATCTCCAGCTTGGCTTGTTCATCGCGCGCCTTTGAAAGAATAAGAGGACGTTGTTAAATAAGCTAATAAAAAAAAATACTAAACGCAAATAGTCGTCATAAATATCACTTACCAGATAGTAATCGATCGGCTTTTCGCGCGGCTTGTCGTATGCTTTTTGAATCTCTGTCTGCTTCAGGGCATGCGCTATGTGTAGGGCGCTTGCATCGAACCGGCCGTACTTGTAGTCCGGATCATTTTGAGGTGGCGTATTACCTTCCCTGCCACCATTATTGTACCCATTCGGTGTTCCAAGTCGCTGTTGGCCTGGAGTAGAAGAGAGAGAGAGAGAGAGACAGAGAACGCATAAACCATTGGACGGAACATATGCTCCATTCGGGGCTGTTGGCACGGGTACCAGCTTTTATTTAATTAGTGAATGTCCGGAACGAAACGATCGAACATTCGAGCAGCCAACGAATAACCGTGGTTCATCGTTTTGATGAGCTTTTGATGCATTGGCGAGAAAGTATGCATCAATCATCAGTCGTGGAAGCCTAGGTCGCAGATCTTTGGCCATCTACTGAACGAAGAGATTTGGATGAGATTGTACAAGCAGGCCCAAGATGAACCAAAAACGCGCATCAATGCATAAACCCGACCAGCGGGGACCGTTGTGCTTCTATTCCGGTCTATTCGCTGAGCATAGTTTAATGTTGCTGTCGTTAATAACAAGCTAACTAAATAACAAAAATACACACAAAAATGCTACTAAAGCGCAGCGAACGGAAGCGCACATTAACCGCGTTAAAATACACACATCGCCTCGCACACAACAGGAAAAGAAAATCGGACATGAAAATCGCCGCCGTTGGGCGAAACACGATGTTGGAAAGCTTTCGTTTTCAGCCAATTTTCCGGCTCAATAATTCTCCAGCGAACCAACCGAAACACCACATGGTGCCGACCGCCAACGGGTCGGTAGGGCCGGTTTGCCGGAATTGTTCCGTGGCGGTTCCGAAAGTCTTTGATCGGAGCTGCGTGCGTCCGTGTTTACATGTTTAAAGGGAGGAGAAAAAAAAACAACAACCTTGGACAGCTTCCTCAAAACACCCAAGGGCCTTACCGTCGATGCTGTCGTTCCGATGACCCCGGATTTGTTCGTTCACATAGTTGGTACTCTTCGGTACGTTCAGCGCCTGCCGGATGCCCACCGAGGTTTGGTCGAAATGGCCGGGACCACTTTTTGGTACGTGTGAGCAGCAGTAGACCTGCAACGGGATGGAGAAAAGAGAGAACAACGTGATGAAACCACTTTTATGCAGAGTGAGCTTTATGAATAAGCCTGATTAGCATAGTCGATCGATCGTCGGTCGCGCTTATCACGTCGGCTGGTACGGTAACGATGAGTGTGTCGTAAGGCATTTATGACCCACTGCAAAGCAGCATACCCGAGGACGACGGTGAAGCTTCCGTAAACGGCGCAATGTTATGGTACGAAAAGCTCTCCCCATGCCTGGCCTGCATGCAACCAAGTCGTTGCACCGTTGCAGCCAGGGGTAAATGCACTGCCTCCGTTGGCGTGAGAGCTTCCTCGAGAGAATGTTGTCAAGTGAACGAACACAGGAAGCGATTATAAGCAATTAAACCCAATTGGGTGAACTAATTAATTAGTGCAAGGGACAGAGCTGCATTACATAAGTTATGCAATATCACAGGGCGCCGGGTTAATTGATCGTGCGTCTACGTTGTTGTGTCACGGGTGTGCAGAGTTTGTGTTCCTGATGCAATAAGCCAAATTCATATGTCATATGTTCATCCTAATCTCCCATACTTTTCAATTCAAATAACAATATTTCTACATTTCGGAATGTTTTGTTTTAACATGTATTATAGGACTAGCATTGCATAATTCTTGTTCGTTTAGTTATTTCTTTATTTGAGATAAGCAATATGTCCGTTCGGGTGGCCCATGGGTACGCAGGAGCAAATACAGTAGTTGTCACTTAAAAAGGTTGTTTGAATCAGTGTAAAAATGGATGAACATAATGAAAAAAGCAGTTACTGCTACGGTCCATTACCGAGCATTTGATCGTACGTGTCTTCCCCTGTCCAAACCCCATTCTCTTCATCGTTACTGTCGCGCTTAACATCAACACTACGTTTAGTTCTTCGTTGGCTCCCGATAGCGAGCCATATAGTTCATCGGGATAAGCGTAGATTGGCCGTTGATCATGACAACCGCCTCGTTGCTGCCGGACATGTCGATAAACTCGCCCACCGTTTCACGGTCCTCGCCCACGATGACCTTAAACTTCTCGCCCGGTTCCGGCAGCACGGGCTGCAGATTGGACAGTGGCACCGTTACACAGTGGTCCTCCTCGGGCAGAAACACCACACAGTCCCCATTGTTCACCGTGCGGATGATGCCGGTCTGCCCGCTGAGATCCGAATCGCCATGGCTGCGAATCGTCACCTCAATGTCCGTCGTGAACCAATCGCCCAGCTGCGGGTCAAGCCCGGCCCCGGGCGTCTGCGGATTGTAGGGAGAGGCCGGCGCACCGGGCGTAGCTGGCGAGTACGCACTCGGCGACGGCGTGCCAATGTAGCCACCGACCTGGTACGGCGACGGGCTCGGATTCGGGCTGGCCTGGTACGGGCTGTAGTTGTCCGCATTGAACATGTTGCCGGGCGTGTGCGGTGCGTACGGTGTGTTGATCTGATAGCCCGGCGTGCTCGGATTGTAGCCCGGCGAAGGGGACGGTTCCTCCATGAAGTCGAAATCGTTCGACCGGGCGGGCGTGTTCGATACCGTCGGATCCCAGGCCCCGTGGCGTGGCGTCATCGAGCCGTCGTGCGAAGGCGTCATCGAACCGTACGGCGTGCGGCTGCCCGGATCGTACTGCGGCGTCTGCGAGCCGTGCAGTGGCGTCTTCGAGCCAGAGTAGACCGGTGTCTGGGCGCCGTAGCTGCCGGCCGGTGTGCGGCTCGGCGTACGCATGTACGACGAGACGCTGCCCGCCTTGGTAGCGCCCCCATCGACGATCGCGATGTGGTTCCGATCGACCGAGATGGTCTGGCAGGACGAGTGCAGCTCCACGCGGGCCGTCGTCTCCGTCGCATCCTTCACAATACCAACCGCACCCTTGTACGGTCCGCCGGTGATGCGAATCGTTCGGCCCAAAATTTCCCGATCGCGAGAAACGCGTGCCCCACCACGCCCACCGCCCCGTCCACCGCGTGTCGGTCCGCCGCCACCGCCACCCCGCCCCCCAGACGGATGCATCGGCGAATGGATGCGGGGTGACATGATACCCCCGCCGAACGGTGACATCATGGGGTTGCTGTTTTGCATCGGATTTTTGTTGCCACCGGCGAGCTGCAAATGGCGCGTTTTCACCACAAAAATGCCCCCGTTCTCGGTGTACATGCGCGAGTGCAGGAAGGCAAGGTTGCGATACAGATGCTTGATTTCGCCGTCCCGGCCCGTGTGCGGACCCTCCATCACCTTGACGATGTCCTTCCTGCGGATCTGGTTTTGATCCCAGTCCAGCGCGATTGTGTTGCGGTTTTCGCGCCGTTTCTGCAGCGCGGTCGGCTTGCACTCGATCACCTTACCGTGCATGCCGAGCACGTGGAAATTCTCGCGTTCCAAGCGCACAATCACTCCGACCGTTTGCGCATCGAGCTGCACCAGATCGCCCCACTGGTAGATGCCGAGCGAATCCACACCCGTCGCCATATCCGTACAGAGCTGCAGATCGCGCGGCAAAACCTCCAGCTCGTGCATGGTCAGATCGGAAACCAGCACGATGCGCGACGGTTCCACGCGCACGATCAGACCCGTCTCTCCCTCGTACCGGCCAGCAAGCACCTTCACATGGTCGCCGGTTTTGAAGTACTTGCGCAGTTCGGCCGCCTTGAAGATGAGCGGATCGCGTAGTTCCTCGTGCTTCGGCATCACGGTGATCAGCGATCCATCGATGGCAATGATCTTTGCCTGCAGGTTCATCAGATCACCCACGCACACCTCCACGTTGTCGCCCATCGAGAAGGAGTGGGCCGTCACCGGGTCCTCCTTGGACGAAACGGCCAGCTCAATGTTAATCTCCTCGGGCTGCTCCTCAAAGCGCTCCAGCTCGGCCAGCGTCGGCTTCACACCGTCCGCCAGCACGGCCGACATGGTGAACGCTTTGTACAGGAAGCCCTTGCGCGAGTACCGGTTGCCTTCGAAGATCAAGAAGTCGCCATCGGACGTCAGCTCGCCGCCGATGGCACGAATCGCTTCCGGATCGAACGATTTGGCCGCCGGCCGGCGTTTCTTGCGCTTCGCATCGCTGCTTTCTTCGGTCTGGGTGGCGCGCAGCGCTCCGCGGAGACGCGTGTAGTCGATACGCGGCAGCAGCTTCAGGTGGACCTGGTTCTGGGCCAGATCTACGTAGTCCACCTGCGCGATGTCGTCCTTGTATATGCCACGCTTCAGCCGGACCCACTGTTTCGGCTTCAGTCCCGTCTGCTCCTTCACCACTTTCAGGATGTCCGTCATGTCCTTGATCGGGACCATCTCCTGCTTCCAGATACCGACACGTAGATTGCCCACATTGTTGATGGCGGACTTGACGTGCGCCTGCTTGTACGCCTCGATATAAATGTAGCCCTTGACGCTTTCCGGTGCAACGACCGACTTGATCTGCATCGGCTGGTCCGTATTCTGATAGGTGAGGAACTTGCGCATCAACAGCAAGGCGGTGGCCTTCTCCTCGCCAATGCGGCATTTCACCATCCACAGATTCGGGTCCTTGATGCCGGGCAGCAGCGTCTGCTGTGTGATCTCGTCCGACATTTCCTCCCCGCCGTCGCCAAACTGCCGCCGGGCCACGGAGGCATCCGCGTACTTGCGCTTCAGATACTCGGCCAGCTCATCCTCCTTGTGCGAGTCCCACAGGTTCGTTCCGCGGCGTCTGTTTTCAATTTCGCGCGCCGTTTGGCCCACCTCCTCGATCTCATTGCTCACGATGCCCATTTCCTGCGCCCCATCCTCCCACTCATCATCCTCGTCCACCTCGTCGTCTACTTCGGCTTCGTCGATGATGAAACCACCGAAGCGTTCCTGCTTCTTCTTCTTCTTGCGCCCTCCGCGCCGGTTGTCGTCGTCATCTTCCTCCTCCTCGTCGTACTCCTCCGAATCGAGATCCTCTCCCTCCGGCTCCTGCTCATCCTCCGCCTCCTCCTCGTCGTCATCGTCGTCGTCGTCCAGACGGCGGCGGTCCTTGCGCTGCTTCTTCCGCGGCCGCTCATTGTCCGACTGCGATGTCGAGGGCGAACGGGAGCGCTGGGGCGACCGGGACACCGACCGTGACACCGAACGATTCGAGCCACCACTTTTGCGAGAACGATTCGATGCCACACTGTCAGCATCAGAGCCGCTGCCGCTGTCCGACATGTTTTCGCTGAACGATTGCGCACTACCAACGATGAACGATGTGTACTGGATTGTGATCAGCGATTGGGTTACGTTTTACTTCACTATTTTCACTGTTTTCAGCTAAATTTTACATCATTTGTACCGTGTTGATGTTGCGTTGTTTTCTTCACTCCATTTTGGTGACGTACGCTCCGACTTTGAAGGAGAATGCGCACCATGACGGAATGATTCCCATCCGCTCTCTCGGATTACAAGTTCCCAATAAGGAAAGTTGTAGGGACGGGCAAGCAGCTTTTTGAATGTACAGTTGGAAGGCACGAGCAAAATGTTGAATTGGACACTTTTGAGAGAGGCATTTTTTAACAACTTTAATTTGGACTTAGAACTGTTCCGTATAGTAAAAAGATTTGTAGATTTCAAAAACTTACAAATTTAAAAAAAAATGATGTTTAAATTATTGAATTCAAGTATTTACCGACATACGCCATATTCAAAATAGGCGATTTCGTTATACACGATATGCTAAATTTTACAGTTCTTTGAGCCAATTGTACTAATTTGACAACACGAATTTCAAATGCAAAATACATTCCATTAACCACAGAACTAAATCGGTCTTAACCCACTGTAAAGCCACTTCAAACTCACGTGGGTTGCACTGCTTCTAAATGACCAACTTTTGTACCGCGACCAAGGTGGAATGTATAATGAGGTGTAGTTATAGCGCTTTTGGCGATCCCCCCCCCCCCCTGGGCTTCGATTTTGACAGATGGTTTTCCGCTTGTATATGTATTGATGGATTGTTTACGTTTTGCATGGTCAATATTTGGTGGAGATCAATTTGGGTGAATATTTTAGTTTATTAGAACACAGCCCGTGATTGAAAATGGAAATTTTCCTTCGAGAACTTGAAGCGTTCGCCAAACGCGGAAAACTAACTCTCAGTTTTCTTCGTCGATTCTTCTTCCACCTAGCTGTCAAAACGGGCTTATAACTTGACCTGATATCTTTACGGTCCTTGACCGCGACAAATTTTCTGCGAGCTCTTTGTTCTAAAACAAATTCTCAGTTTTAGAACAAAATCAGAGGCAACCGTCCCATATAACCAAGATACCGAAAACGCCACCAATTTCTTGTACTAAAAATCCTGTTCCATTAAACAAAGCTAAAAAACTATCAGTCTGGTGGGTTGAGCCACATGGCCACAGAAGCAGCCACTTCAATGTAGTTGATGTCAGATTTTTATGCACGGGCACCCAAATAACCAAATCGTCCTTAACCCACTGTAAAACCACTTCAAATCCACGTGGGTTTGTGGTGGTCGATTCAGTCGTTAAGGCCCGTGTCTGTGCTCCATCGCATGCGATTTTATCGCACGTGCTGTCAAACGCTTTTTCGTATAATATTGCGATGATTTGGATGATTTTAATAATATAACGATTATGAAAAATTAAGTTGAGATTGTTCCTACAAAACACCACACATTTAGTTTGACAGATAAAATCGGATGCGGCGTCCGACGAAATCAAAATTTTTTGATTCCGTCGTACGACGAAATCGCACGTCCGACGTTATCTGTCAAATCCCATATAAAATTTTGACAGGCCTTCCGATAAAATCGCATCCGATGGAGCACAGACACGGGCCTAACCCACCAAATTTTAGAACAATCGGAGCTGCCAGTTCCGATCCGATGTATTTATCTTGCCCACCCTTAAGCCACCTTTTCCAAAAATGCTTTGAGGAAAAGTTTGATCAAGGGTTGGCTTAGGACAATATGCTGGACAGGATTTTAACTCCTCGGTTGATTAAATTCATTCACTTACATCACTGCACTTCAACTTCAGCAATATTATTAGTCTATAAACTATGCACCGACCAGCGAAATGGAAAAGTTCATTCGCAAGTAAACAAACACACATATACACATATACATAAAACATGTTTGTTTTACAACAAACCAACTTAAACACACACGTTTAATTGCTTCCTTTGCACAATTAAATAACATTTTAACACAGGTGAAACATGTTGAGCAAATAAATTGCCCGTGCATAAAAATCTGACTTCAACAACATTGAAGTGGCTGCTTCTGTGGCCATGTGGCTTAACCCACAAAACTGATAGTTTATTAGCTTTGTTTGATGGAATTGGATTTTTAGTACAAGAAATTGGTGGTGTTTTCGGTATCTTGGTTATATGGGCACAATCGTTCAGAATAAACAAGAAGCTTTACCGAGACTTCTTGCTTACAATTTGTACGTCCACACACAGAGTTCGTATACCAAATGTATGGTTCCGTGTATATGGTTAGGGGCGGTCCCGTGGTACAGTCGTCAACTCGAACGACTCAATAACATGCCCATCATGGGTTCAAGCCCAGATTGAACCGTCCTCCCGTAGCAAGGATTGACTATCCGGCATGTCCGTGTAGGACGTTACCCCATATAGAAGAAGTATATAGTTAAACCACCGACAAACCGACGTGACACTGGCGTTACAAAAGTGTCCCACACGGAAGTACTGTCATTTACCAGTGAGGCGAACACTTCTGTCAAAGTAAGCTCTGTTCACTGCTGCTTCGATGTAAACAACTTTTCTAAATACAAATGGCGAAGGCAGTGTGAGGCAAGATTTTGTGAGAATTATTGGACAAAACACCCAGGAAAATCATTTTATAAGTTTCCAAATCAATGCAAAAGATGTGAGAAGTACATAAAACAAAACGCATTGGAATTTGCGAAGAAAAACAAAAAGGGGGTTTAGCAGTTTCTTCTCTGTGTCAGTGTAGTAAGCGAATCATTATGGAGATGGCGCTAGTGTTTAACGTATTTTCATTTGAAATAAGTAGACAACTTTTGAAGCTCATTTTGTTCGAAGTGTCACGTCGGTTTGTTGGTGGTTAAACGTCTCGCTTAGCATATCGCTCTTATAAAAAGTGTATGATCGGTTATAAAATTATTAGACGAAGGAGAATATTGTCAAAGGATTGATAAATAAGGTGGCTAATTACATTGGGGCCCTTTCCGTTTTAAGTTCGTAGACTGAAATATCAGCCTGTCAGCTGTTTGCATTGTATAGGAGTTTTCGAGCAGCTATCAAAGTGGATGTAAGGTGGGCTTATCTCAATCGGTATGTATTTAGAAGGCTGATTTTTATTGCTTCTGCTTCTGAACGAAGATTTTAAGAGTGTATTCAGTGTAGAAAAGTCGCCGGAAAGCAGAAAAAAAGTTTTCACCCGTTCTGTCAGAAAGTGATGTTCAAATTTGGTTATAAAAACAGACTATGAGACCACCTGAACTACATACATTTGGATTCTAGATTCTAGATTCCAGATAGTTCCACCATCTGATCTCTTTAATGCACCTTGTGATAAATGAAAACACCATCTTATTTTGCCATTTCTTCGAGCAGATGCTCGAATCTAATTTTAGCTTTGATGCTAAAATAATCTAGATTAAAAATCGCAGGCTAGTTTTGTGTCCGGTTTTGTAAGGAGTGTTTACATGATTTCAGCCTCCAACTGTCAAACTCCATACAAAAAAGCTGACTAGAATCGCAAAGGGCCCCATTAATGTAAGTTGTGTTTAAAGAGTCTTTCAACACACTCCAAAATTTCGGGTGAGAAATTCACAGATAGAAATTAATAACTAACATAACTTCAAAATAATACATTTACCGATTCCGATGCAGTAACGATCATATAATAACATAAATATACTGGGTGGCTGAAATTCTGAAAGTATCATCAATGAAACTACCATTTAAAAATAAAATAAAAATGACTTAGTGTAAGAGAAATTTGAGCTTTATGCTCGTTTTACGTATTGACAGACAACTCAAAATTTCAGCTGATAATTTATTGGAAATGGAATTTAAATAGACTCTTTTGTTCAGCTTTAAAATTACTCAGGAATCATGTTGAAAGTATTTTTTCTATGTGTAATGTCGCCTTGGGGTTTTCTGGTAATTTACAACAACACTAAACTAAATAAACTATACGTGTGTAAACCAAAGATCGTTCTTTTTTTTAAAACTGTACATGGTTATCAAACTAAGACAAAAAAGCAAACAAAAATAAACTATAAGTGTATAACTGTCACATTACATAATTTTGAAAATTCTTCTGTACATTTTAAAATTTATAACAAGAAACTTATCTGAAGTTGATTTAAAGCAATTATTCTTCTTCTTTTTGGCTCAACAACCGTTGTTGGTCAAGGCCTGCCTGGGGTTGGCTTTCAATGACTTTTGGATTACTCCCCCATAGCACGATAGTCAGTCCCACGTATGGCGATTTAAAGCAATACTGTTGTGTAAAATAACTTATGTATGCCCCGGTTTAAGTTTTTATGTCGCCTTTAGTGGAAATATGTTTGTTTTGCTACGATTTAATAATTTTTATCTATTTGAAATTAGGTGATTGTCTACATAACAGAGCCTTATACGAGATGGTAAAGTATGATTGAACTGAACTCGTGGTCATTTCGCAATGTAAAACCTCTTCAATCCAAAATAATTTAAAAGAAAAAGAAAAAAAAATCATGTAGAATAATATCCGAAAATTAAATTGTCTGTTAAATGTGAAATGTTGTTAAATTAAAACGAAAATGATTCTCCTATTGAAAAACATACAGAAATAATACTCTTTTCTATTTAAAAAAAATCTTATAAAGCCATTGATTCCAATTCTTTTCA